>NC_040028.1:3871454-4133758 GCF_000972845.2 Larimichthys crocea
GCTAGTGAGATCCGGTCCTTGTAGCAGTTGAGCATTGAGAGATGTCGGCTGGAAAGTGGCTGCACAGTCAAAAACCACACGGATTTTCCCTTTCTGAAGATGATAAACACCATGATGTGGAATGTACCACAGTCTCCCATCACTACGTGTCAGCTCACCTGAAGGTACTTTCTCTGCGTATCTCTTGGAGACCATGTCATTCATAAAATCTGTGTACTGTTGTTGAAATGAGTCTCTTTTGAACCTCCTCTTTAGGTTTATGGCACGCTGCTCTGCAATCTTCCGGTTATTCGGCATGTTCACACAACGTTTCCTCAGAGGCAATGCAACCTGGTAATGGCCATCTACAAGCCTGGCTGAATCCTGGACCAGCTTCATGAACCTTTGATCATCTCTTGACTGACCAGGTTGTTCATCATGACCGCACTCTGGGAAATCTGTTCTGAACTGCTGCTGCCAGAGCTCCTCCAAGTTCAGGACCGAGATTCTGTTAACAGTTACACCATCCATTCCTTCACCGCTGGCTCCTCCTAGTGGTCCATTAACAATCCAACCCAGAATAGTCTTAATGGCATAGGGTCCCTCGTCCACACTACGGATGACCTGTAGTGGTTCCAGTGCCTTCGGTACATTTGTTCCAATCAGCAGCTCAATTTCGGAGTCAATCTCAGGTAAGTGAACATCTCCCAAATGAGGCCACCTCTGAAGATCCTTTTGGCATGGAATATTTCCCCTATGAACTGGCATACACTCCTGAGTGTAGGTATTGGGCAAATCACAGTATGTCTCCCCGTCTAAGCCAGCCACCTCCAGTCCTGCAATCACAGTGCTATTAACAACCTTCTCTTGACCCATTGTCCGTAATAGAATTCGCGTCCTTTTCCCTGCGAGGTTGAGCTTGTTCATGAGGTTAACTGTGCAGAAAACAGCCGTGCTACCCTGATCCAAGAAGGCATAAGTAACCACTGTGTGATTACTTTTCTTTGATTTAATCTGTACTGGCACTATGGGAAGCTTGCAGTCATGATTACCAGCCCCAGTAAGCCCACTGGATACCAGAGCACAGCCCACTGCAGTGCCTGGTTCTCCCTCTGTCACTGGATCCCTTTCCTTTGAGTGGATGTGAAGCATTGTGGGGTGTTTCAAACTGCACACTTTGCATGAGAGACGCTTTCGGCAATCCTTGCTGATGTGTCCTATACACAAACAGCCAAAGCACACTCCCTTCTCCCTTAAAAAGGCGATCTTCTCAGTTTGAGCCCTTTTTTCCCCCAATCGAGGGCAAAACTCCAAAGCGTGTCCACCCTCACAAAACAGACAGACTTTCTTGTCTGATGAGATTGTGTCTGGTCTCCTTCCCTTCGTCAGTGTGTTATTGTTTTCTACAGTAGACACAGTTGTAGCAAAACTACTTCCTTTTGGCCTAGATCTAGGTTTTTAGCCGGTTCGATTCATGCCTCTGTTTAATGCCGGTGATGCATCCTGAATGTCCCCAAACACTGGGTCTGTTAGAATCCTTGCTTGCCTTTCAATGAAATGAACAATATCATTAAATGTAGCCCTTTGGTTACGCCTCTCTTGTATTTCACAAGCAGTTGTCCTCCATCGATCCCTTAACTTGTAAGGCAGCTTCTTTATTATTGTCAGCATATTAGCAGGCATATCCATTTCAAACATGTACTGCACTTCGTTCATTGCATTCGAACAGCTTTTGCGAAATAAGCTGAAGTCTTGGAGCGCCTTAACATCCTCTGCTTTAATCGGGGCCCATGACAACGCCTTGTCCATATAGGCTCCTGCAACTCTTTGTTCATCCCCAAAACGTTCCTGTAGTAGGATTTTAACCTGAGCATAGCCCCTATCTGGGTCCATATGCTGGCAGCTTCTTACAAGATCCCTTGGGCGACCTCTGGTGAATTGCTTGAGGAAGTACAGGCAATCACTATAACTTTCAGATTTCCTTTCAACACAGTTTTCAAAGGCTCTCATAAACGTATGAAACTGCAATGGATCACCATCAAAGACCTGAATGTCTCTTTTGGGCAAGGATGAACGTTGCTGCTGCTGTACCAGCAGTGTTGTTATTTCATTCTGTCTTTTCATGATATCAAGAACATTGTTTTGCTCCCCATTGCCTACTGAACCTTCAGTGTTGAAAA
This sequence comes from Larimichthys crocea, assembly GCF_000972845.2. Taxonomy (NCBI): domain Eukaryota; kingdom Metazoa; phylum Chordata; class Actinopteri; family Sciaenidae; genus Larimichthys; species Larimichthys crocea. Next base: position 3,873,614 of record NC_040028.1, read on the forward strand.
TGGTTTCATGTTGCATATGATGATTATGAGCACTAGGCTGAAGACTGGACTCAGGTAGGTGGTGCTTTAAAGCAGGAGGCTGAAAGTGAGCAGCATGGGTCAGTTTTGATTGTTGTTTAACTGTTTCCAGCCTCTGTGGAATGAAAGGAGCAGCTTCAATATTGAACTTTGTTTTTCCTTGTCCGTTCTTAAGGTAAGAATTCATTGCATTGGATTGGTCTGTTACAGTGTTTTTTGAACCAGATATGCTAGCAGCCCTTAGCACATTCACTTTAGCCAAGTGTGCAGCAATTTCTTCATCCAACTTGAGCCTCTCTTTACGTTTCCGTATTTGCTGCTCTTCCTCCTCAAGTGCATGTTTATCCTGTAACAGTTTTTGCCGTGCCATCAATGCAGCTAAATCAGCCTCTGCCATAATGCGAGCAGAGGAGGTGCTTGATACAGAGGACCTTTTACCACTTCCAGAGCTTTTTCCACTTGCAGCACTTTGTGCATATCTTCTGCTTTGCACATTTGATATGCTATCACTTGGTGTTACATCGTCCTTTAAACCTTCATGAAGTGTGATGGAGCCTGTTTCCTGTGCTGCTGCCTGTGAGGCATCGTCCATTTGAAAGTGACACACATCCTTTGTTGCTGCAACCAAATCTTGTCCAACAGGATTGGGACCATGTTCCTTTTCATCCAACCATCGACTCACATCCTTCTTGAATGCATTGCTGTACTTTTCAATACTTAGAACCAATCATTCTGTTTACCTTTTTCATCCTCAGGTAACAGCGGAATTATTGTTTGATGCAGGTTAACAGCAGTGTCAAGAAGCTGGATAAGAGTATGCAACTGTGATTTCAACTCTTGTGCATTTTCATTTCGTTTCATAAGCTCTTTCATCACAGGTATTAAGCGTTTTATTTTATTCACATGCATTTTACGTTCATTTTGCAGACTTTCAAGTTTACTTGCCCAGGCTTTTGCAGTAAGTTTGACCTTTCGTTTAGCATCCACTGCTTCAGACCCATTGTTTTCCACTCGTTCATTTATTTCACTCATACTGCCTTCTAAAGCTCAGCAACTTAGTGATTTGCGCAGTGAATCAACAATACACCCAGCATAGATTTCATTTAATTAGTTTCTTCACAGATCGCTTATTTCACATCCATAAGTATTCCAAAACGCCACAGATAATCACTCTCAACGAGCAGGACAACGTGTCTCAGCGGACTTTCACAAACAAGCGCTCCCCAGTAGACGCGCTCAATCCAACATACACAGCATGAATGAATGCGAGTGACACAGGCCTACCGGTCCGAAGTCCGCGATGCGAGTGCGTTGCAATTATGCACCATGTGGCGTGATCCGTGTGTCCATATATGCCGTTTGGGTGGAGTTTTTTGTTGACAAAGTTGTGGTGACTCCAAACGAAAAGCGAAGTCACTGAGAGTCTAAGTGAGGGAGCATTGTACTGCTGACTCGCTACACAAACAACGAAGCCATCTCCGTATTTTTTGATTGTGTCCGTATTTATTTCCAGAAAAAAAGACATCCACAGTACTCAGAAAATCCAACTGCACTTACACAAGGCTGCGTAATTATGTAATATAATATGTGTAATATCGCAATATATAATGTAACGGTGGAGGTTATTAATGTGGTCTGTAGTAAAACTTCAAAGTTTTGAAGGTGGACTACAAAACACGCATCTTATATTTCTCCCTGTGCATTCTTGTTGTGTTGTTCCATGTAGAATAAACGTAGACAACCTAGTGAAATGAAGTGTTTGTCACATTGAGAATGGTTGCTTACACTAACCCTACTGTCCACTCATATATAAGCATATTACCAAGTTATAGCAAAATATGTGGAACGCTTAATAAGCAACTGTAACTTACATGGTGATCTGCAGGGATGCTGGACATCTGTCACAGTTTAAGGAGAAGGTCAAGTCTAATGGCAAACATAGTAGGTGGTGTGTGATATTCAGCTTTTTATATATTCATTTAAAATGCCTAAGATAACTTAAAGCCTATGTAGTTATTAACAGCTATTTACAGCAATTTGAGAATATCTTTCACTACAGCAAAGCAAACAGCGAAACTTGAACACCACTGTATGTCAAAGCCCTAAACTGCAAGCCATCATGGGTGGTGTTTCTGTTTCTACTGTTGTTTAACCATATTTAACACCTCAGTTGTGACTTCCTATAACAAGGGATCGAAACCAACAGCGTATCATTTCCACCTGCTCTCGTCTGTGTTGCAGAGGAACTGGTAACCTTAGCTATGGAGGAAATCTATGTCAATGTTGAGTCTGTCTGTGAAAAATCTGTCAAACCAAATCAGACAGGTAAGAATATTCAAGCAGACGGAAAGGCCAATTCAGCAAGGAGATTTCATGGAGTCGTCATTTGCCTGGGGCTGCTGATTATTTGTCTGCTGGCTGGACTCATTGGCCTCAGTGTCTACTGTGAGTCTAAACCACATTCAGAAATCTAAGTATTGATTTTAACCATAACTTTCCTCATGTTTTCTTAAACAATTTTAGTTAGATTTTTTGTTGTTCTGCTGTCCTTTTGTTATGCTCTTATTGTCTCCTTAGTGTATTGGTGCGGTTGAAAAATGGAGACATTCTGTTGTTACTGAGCACAGTGGATGAAACTGTGATAAGTATGCCTACATTAAGAAGGATTTTAAAATGCATGGAGCTGTACAGGAGGAAAAATCAGTTCGAGCCACTTCTACCCCGTTTGCCCGAGACCAAGTGATTACATTACAACATGAAACTTTTCATGTAACCTATTAACAATATGAATTATCATGTTATAACAACAAATTATGCATGTATGTTTCACACTGGGGTGGCATTTGGCATTGGGCGTTGGTTAGCACTGTGCCTCACAGCAAGAAGGTTCCTTGTTCAACCTCAGCTGGGGCCTTTCTGTGCAGAGGTTACATGTTCTCCCTCTGTCTGCACTCAAAAAAAATAATGTTTGGCCACTTATGCATTTCAATAACATAGAAAATTTCCGTCCATTTGAATTACATAGTTTTAATATAAATAAACTCACAAACTTAATGTGAAGCAAGTAATAAGATTTATGTAATAGTACTAATAAACTCAAAATGACTGCATTCATTTTTTGCTGTTTGGTTTGGGCAAACAAATAGGCTTTATTAATATTGAATGCATAAACCTGGTTACTACTACACTACGGTGTAGTGGAATCACATTGAGTTTATTATAAGTCCTGCATTTTGGCCTTTTTTTTTCCAGTGTGTGTGGGTTCTTACCTGGTACTCCAGCTTCCTCCCACAGTCCAAAGGCATGCAAGACATGCACCTAGTTAACTTAATAGTTTAACTGGTGACTTTAAATTGCCCATAGATGTGAGTGTCAGTGTGAATGCTTGTCTCTAAGTGCCCTGCAATAAGCTGGCGACTTGTCCAGGGTGTACCCCATCTTGAGTAACTCTCGCCCAAAGTCAGCTGGGATAGGCTCCAGCTCAACCATTACCCTGATGAGGATAAGCAGTTACAGATAGTGGCTGAATGGAGAACTCACATTATAACATGATACTGATCATTTTTTTTATTTGTCTGGCGTGGTAACAATATGCTTCTGTAAGAAGATATGTAGCACCCAAGTGACACAGATATAGAAAGTGACACTTCAGTGTAGCTTCTCTTTTAATTTATTTATTGAGAAGCAGCAACAAATTGTATTCATGTACTGTACATGTATGGACCTCTGTGTTAAAAGAGAGTCATCACTCAAAAGACATGGCATATTACATAGTGTATAATGAGGAAGTAACATAGAAAAGAAGAAGAAGATGAAGAAGAAGAAGTAGGTCCAGTTAATAAATAATAATTATTTTTGGTGTTAACAAAAAAAAAAAAATAAGAGAACAGTTGAATCAAAAACAAGACAAAACTATATGTATCACATGGGATGTTGCATCTAATTATTTTGTATCTGATTCTGAGATCCTGTGGTCCTTTTTGGCTGAGAGAGCCATGAAAGCCACATATTTTAAAATGCCTTCCCATGAGAGCCATATAATATTTTTTAACACTGAATACAAATAAATGCGTGCATTTTTAAATAAGACCAACAATTTTAGAATGTAATAAGTCTCTAAATGTATTCTTTTTAATAACGTTGTTATACTGAAGCTAACCAATTAAAAAATAAAATACTTCTTAACATTAATGCGACTTCTGGTGCTGCATGGTCCCGATTGTGCACCGATCACCATAGCAACCGCTGTTTTGGATGTAGATGCACATGCGCACTCACGTACTGCTAAGTGAAATCTCCGGTCAGGGTGTCATGACCTGATTCATGATCTGGTTACAAGAAGGCAGGGCTTTTTAATCATAGCTGTGGATTTTAAAACTAAGTTTGCACATGGACTTTGTCAAACTTGTGAAACCTTCTAGTAATGAGACAATTGTGCATTCTATTTGTGTATTTTAAAATCTCCTTCCACTACTCTTTTTACTGTTACAGACTATAACTCCATACAGAGTTCAGATGCAGAACTCTCCAATATCAAAGCCGTACTGACTGAGCTTCTCCAGGCCAGTGAAAACAAGTCTGCTTCCCTGACTGAAGAGAAACGTCTGCTGAATTCTAGCCTCACTGAACTGGCTAAAGAGCTGAACAGGCTGAGTATGTGTGGGCAGTGCACAAAAACATTATGTCACATGCTAAAGACATGGCAGTCTATTGTCTAATTTCTGCAAAATGTATGCTGTGGAGCATTGTCTGCGATTCACACTAGTTTACACAGTAAAATGTTTAGCATCCTATGTGCCACATTTTGTAGAACACATATCTTGAACTACCAGGGTGTCATGACCTGATTCAAGATCTGGTTACAAGAAGGCAGGGCTATTTAATCATAACTGTGGATTTTAAAACTAAGTCTGCACATGGACTTTGTGAAACTTGTGAAACCTTCTAGTAATGAGACAGTTGTGCATTCTATTTGTCTATTTTAAAATCTCCTTCCACGACTCTTTTTACTTTGTTATCTTGATATTTGGTTAACTCAGGCTACCAACCTGTGCTTCAAAGCCACCGAGACAACAAAACCAAAGTTAAAAAGACAATAACCATTCTGTTTAACTTCAACTTTAAAGAGGGCTTTTAAAGTTTAGAAGTCTTTAAAAGGAAGTTAAACAGAAATGCTATTGTCTTTTTAACCACCGATTCCAAGGTATCATGTTGCCTTGCCTACATGTGACAAGTACATGTGTGTATGAAAGTGTAATACCAGCAGTTGAATAAAGAGCGTCAAAATCCTCACTAGGAAAGGTGGGGTGGATGGTATGATCTTTTCCTAAACCTAACCAAATAATTTATCTGGCATGTGTATTAAATACTTTCACATGATACTGGATTGAAAATTGTAAATCAAATGTATGCTAGATATCAAATGTGCACGTTTGTACCCCCGTACTGTGCATTGGCACCAAGTGTTGTTTTATTTTTTTTCTCATCTTTAAGTGTCATTGTTTCTTACAGGACATATTTGTCCTGCTGGATGGACCCAGTTCAGCTGTGCCTGTTATCTCCACTCCAATGATTCTGGTTCCTGGCAAAAGGCCAGAGATGATTGCAGAAAGAGAGGAGCAGATCTGGTGGTCATTGGCAGTACTGTGGAACAGGTACTGTGTGTGTGTATGCGTGTGATTTTGTAACCACTATCCACTATCTAGTTGTTGAGATATGTCAATAAAGATACAAAAAAATCAACCTCTTGGTTCTATGGGAAAGGTTTAGAGGATCGCTAAAGACAGCAGGATCAATCATCTGGGCACCATAAATGCCTGAACCAAATTTTGTACCAACCCTGTTCTGCTGTTGGCACAAGATGAAAAGGATCACCACCCAAGATGCTATAATGTATTATCAAGGGGCTTTAAATATCTATTGTAAATTAAATGGAAATCCATTTTAAAAAATTGACAAAACATTTCTTTACGTAAACAAAGCATCGTATTTAATCAATCAATATGGCTCAATTCACACTGTTTGTTTAACATATTGAATACAATATATTTACATATAATATTTTCAAAACTAATATAAACACTGTGACTCTCTGCTATCTTTATTGAACAGACCTTCATCTCTGGCTTCACTAAGGAAGGAACCATGGCTTGGATTGGTTTGACTGACGAAGTCAAAGAGGGCACCTGGAAATGGATTAATGGAAATTCAACTACCCTAAAGTAAGGCAGAAATGAGCTTTCCCTTGGTTGAATATAAACAAAAATACAAACACTGTTGGATGTCTATTAATGAAATGTATATACATTCTAGGCCTGCCTTGAAAATCATCAGAAACAGAAATAATACTATATTCATAATGAAATCATTGTGTAATCAGAACTATTGAATTGAAATTCACCTTCAGGGCAACATTTTTACTTAATATATACAGTATGTATGGCGCAATCAAACAACTCAACTTTACCCAGTGATACCACCAGATGGTGACGTGATCCTTTTAATCAGGCATCTATCTCCTATCTTCTGTCAAGAGGCAGTGGTCTTTTTATTTTATTGTGGGTTTTTTAAAGGTTAGCACATACAATATTTTTATACTTTGTATAATACTTTAGAGACATCACTGAACAGGATGGCTCAAAATCAAAATAGAAATTTCTGTTTAAACAGTTGTAATCTTTCCTGACCAGAACAACTGACATACATTGTTAAAATAGAAATGTAAAGCAGTTTCATTACACTCCTCAGTCACTTTGGTAGTTTAAAGGCTTTATTTGAAAAAAAAAGAAAAAAGAAACAGGATTTAGTTTTTGTGTTACTGTACAAATATAAAAACATCTAGAAAATATTGTTCCAGTAGTCCATAATGGTTTACCATGAAGATGAAACTTTACTGAAAATAAGAAACAATGCCAGACACGTGCCTGAAAATATAAAAAATAATAAGCAGCACATGCTGGAATCACAACACTCACATACAGTATCACCTTAGAAAGCTGCAAGGTGTAAGCAAATATTTGCCCAAGTGTAATAGTCAGTAAAATTGAGCTGTGTTCCTCTATGGTCATCAGCTGGTCATTAGCTTTGTTTGTGCCTACCTGCAGTGGCTGGAAACTACTATCATTCTCTCTACTTGTCACTATTTTATTTGATCCATTGTGAAAATATTGATTAAAATGCACAGGTACACATCCCAGGAGCACACTGACTCACATTGTTTATGTATTTGTAGCATCCCCTGGAGAATTGCTTGAATAATAGTGTCCATGTCAAACTAACAAAGTCATTATTGTCTTGTCTTTTGACCTGTTGTTAGGTTCTGGCGTAATCAACAGCCTGATAATGGTGGTGGACCTCAAATACAAGAAAACTGTGCCCATATTATAAGCAAAGTGAATGAGATCAATAACTGGAATGATTTGGGTTGTGATAAAAGTCTGACATGGATCTGCGAGCAATATATAATACAGCAATATTAGTATTTATGCAGAATTGTATGCCATATGGAACGAAACTTCATGCTCATCCATCTTCCATCCTTTCTGATAAATGTTCCTGTGTAAAAGTTTCTGCTCCAGCATTAGAATTGTCTTGTGTTATATGAAGGAGAAATCCAAGGCTGGAATTGAAACTGTTGTTGTGATCCCCAATTGTTCAAAGGTAGAGCTTAGAGGTTGCTCTTCTTTTTCTTTCTATTGCTCTGATGTGGGGTTTTTCCATGTCTTCTTTCTGATACAATAAGATGTTATGCTTTCAACAATGCTTCACGCAATAATAAGATGGGGAAAAAGAAAAGCTTTACAAGTGTTTTTTTTTTTGTTTTGTTTTTTATAGTTCAAGGAACATAAACCATGGGGTAAATTTGCAGTAGTTCTTAATGAAACAACACATAGCTGTTTTTAACAAGTAGGCTCTTTTTTGAAATGACAGATATGAAATATCAATAAAAAAAAATTTATTTAATCATTTTTTTACTAAGTGTGTGTGACTATTGATTTATATTTTGAATACCTTTAATTAGAGAAAAACAGACCTAGCAATCAATCTGGGAAGGTGATTTATGTACGGGGAAAGCTGACGTGGTAACAGGCCTTACATAAGAATTCTAGAATATGTATATTTTAATGTTATAAACATAAATAAAATGCTGTCAAGACTATCACTGATCACATATATAAAATTACTGGCGTCTCATTAGATTTGTTGATAACATTTGAATTAGGGATGCACAATATATCTGCATTAATATTGATGAGTAAAACTGGGCCGATATCAACAACCCTCTAGTTGCTGTTTGTGTATGTATGTCAGGAGAGAGAGGGAGAGGGGTTTGGGCATGTGACAGTGTCAGTGAGGCAAACGCAGCACAGGATTGTGCCCAAACCCCACCGAGCCCGTACACTTATTTCATTATTATTTCACCTCTGCTTCCAGTCTTTATGCCAAGCTAAGTTAAGCTAAGACTAACCACACTAGATTAGTCTACCACTGTTAGATCAGCAGAAGCAGCAGTGTCTTCAGCACAATAGGGAGAACTGTCTCAGATGCACGATTTGAACTTTGTAGTTTTACCACAGACTCACATTAATAACGTCGGCCATCGCATAATGACGTAGCCTAGTGTCTGTAAGTCAGTAAGCAGTCAGATTCTCTGAGCACTGCAGATGTTTCTTCCTAAATCCTTCTGAATTCTCCTTGACATCTTCCCTTGACCTCATGACGTTTTACATCAAGGTCAAAAAGTTTCCAAAGACACTACATCTACAACACTATGGAGCTAGATTAGGGTCAAAGGTTTTGTACTTGAAAACATAAAATCTGAAACTGAAATTTCAAGTTTTGATCTTGAATTTTGAAAAATACAGCAACATATTCAAAATAAAAATAAGTGTACACATCTTTTTTTTCCAGGTTAAATACAATTATGATCAACTCTGGTAATTCTTTTGAATAAATTAATTATTTTCATTTTTCACTTTCATATGTTTCTTTCAGTTGCATGTTTTATCTTTTCAGTTTCAGATCCTATTTTTTCAGTTTCAGACTTTTGACCCAAATCTAGCGTGGGGGGCGTGGCATCAACGGAGAGAGGTGTGGAATCATGACATGATGCAATAATTATGCATGAACCTTTAATCAGCATAAACACATATGAACCACATTTTAAAAAATGAATTACATGTGGGGGTCCATGTTCTGTTTGTCTCTCGTCCAAGGGGTCCTTAGGCTAAAAAAGTTTGAAGACCCCTGATTTAGACAGTAACGTCTTCTCTCTCTTTCTCTCGACTCGCTAGTGTTTTGAATTTGCGCTGCAGTACCAATTTCTAACCACTAGATATCACTGTTGCATTACATTTAAAGGCACAATATGTAATATTGTATATTAATAAATCCTAAAATTAATAAGCTGTGTCATCAGAGATTAAGGAAACATGCTAAATTACAATAGTCAGTATATTTCCGGACTGTCTGTTTGGGTTTCGTTCTGTGTGTTTTGATCCGGCTTGGTAACTACACGGCTCATGCCGGAGCTCCTTGTTGCCAGGTATGAAACGTACTACAGCCATGGAAGCAAATAAAGTGGATCAACGGAGTGAACATTAGATTGTGCACGACATAACAAACTCCATGAGCAGACATGTGGTAAAACACGGTAAATATTAGTGACAATTTAAAAGATAAAGACGTTTAGAGTCCAAAAGGACCCAGAGCACCTCTTTTTATTTATCAGTGGGTTTCCACCTGATTCCTCTGTGAATCAAAAAATATCTACACCATCATCGTCCCTGTCTTTTTATTCTCATGGACGCTGTAAGATTTTGTCGTGACAGAAATCCTGATCCACAGTGAATCGTGGAAAGTGACAAAGACATCTAAAAGTTACCGACCTACCTCGCTCTCACAGTGGGAGATGGAGGCTGTTTTCCCAGACAGAGTTCACCGTAGTGTCGGTATGGCGGAGGTACATGTATAAATCCATCAGTTATTTCCCTCGTAAAGTTTCCAACGACATTATACCTACAACACTGCTATAGGACGTTACAGAGTCAGTGAATAACTGCGGTCAAGCCAGCCGTCTCTCGTTTTCGCGTAGTCAAGCCAGCTGCTCCAACATTTCAAGTGCGCCCTTATTGCCGACTTTATGGCAAACACCTTGAGACAACTGGGAAAATCAGCGCTTTGGCTAGCTTACTGCAGCGTGTGGACACTTCCGGTTTTCAAAATAAAGCGTGGGTATTAAATGCATAGACATATATACAAAGACGCCGCATTGAGCACTGAATCGTACGTCGACGTCGCCGCCATATTGGATGTGGCAGATCTGCCCGTAAACTAATACAAGGAAATGGACCGAACTTCATAAAGCGCCTTTCTACAAAGTTCTTTAAGTTAATGTCTCTTATACACTCAGTCACACACGCACTAATATATCTGGGAAACAAACAGGCACCAAAAACAACGTATGTAACTTTTAAAGTGATGATTATAAATGTTTACTCCTTATGTAAGCACCAAACCAACGTATGTATTTTTCAGTGAGTGTTTACAGCTACTAATGTGTGTAACACTGTTACTGTGATGATAAACATTGAAATATTTATATTTAACATTTAATCTGTGTCTATAATAACCAGATCCTGAAATGTAGATGTGACATGAGGGTTTTCTGAATAAAGAGCACTAACGTGTACATTACACGTGGACATACATATAGTGTGTGTGTGTGTGTGTGTGTGTGTGTGTGTGTGTGTGTGTGTGTGTGTGTGTGTACATGTTCATAAAAGCGAATATAAAAACGATTAATCAAAATCAGTTAAATGTACACGTTAGTGCTCTTTATTCAGAAAACCCTCATGTCACATCTACATTTCAGGATCTGGTTATTATAGACACAGATTAAATATAAATATTTCAGTTATTATCATCACAGTAACAGTACATTAGTGCTGTATAACATATATACATACATATAGTATACACACACACACACACACATGTATGTATGTATGTATATATGTGTATATATTGTGTGTGTGTGTGTGTATATATATATATAATATTATATATATATATTATATATATATAGTACACACCACACACACACACACACACACACACATATATATATATATATGTGTGTGTGTGTGTGTGTGTGTGTGTACTATATGTATGTATATATGTTCACGTGTAATGTAATATTCACACTTTTTGCACTTTCAAGTACACAATAGCTACATGACATTTTTTTTAATCTCCAAAGCAATATTGTGTATATATAACACTCAAATAAACTTTTATTTTGAAAACCAGAAGTGTCCACGCGCTTCAGTAGGCTAGCCAAAGCGCTGATTTTCCCAGTTGTCTCAAAGTGTTTGCCATAAAGTCGGCAATAAGGGCGCACTTGAAATGTTGGAGCAGCTGGCTTGACTACGCGAAATCGAGAGACGGCTGGCTTGACCGCAGTACTGAGTTCAAGTATTGAAATCACGTCACGTAATCATCATCAGTAAGCAGCGGGACCTACTCGGCTCTTAATGCCCGAGAAGGAGGCTGCTTTCCCGGGGGAAGTGAGTCGTAGAGTCTGTTGGGAGGACTGACCGAGTCACGGAGACTTTTAGCTCGAAAGTTTTTATCTCTGTGGGACGTTTCTTTTACGAGAGGACTTTGAGCGCCTGAGCCTGACGTCAGTTTGTGCTGCAGAAACTAAAGTTCAGCAATTGAACATTTGTTTACAGTGACTCACATGAGGACTGCAGCTCAGTGGACTGCATTCAGATCAAAATACTGCTATTGTTGCTTCCCACTCTTATTTATATAACTGCAATCATAAAAAAAGAGAAATAAAAAAATGTTCATCAAGTGGTTTTCCGTGTAGGTAGGTTCATTTTTTTTGAGACCTTGGACCTGTGATAACTCTTCAATCTGTGTTGTAACCACTTTCCCACAGAGTTTGCACACCTGACCAGCTTTGTATGCAAACAGAACTTGTTCCTCTCTCTCAGTTTGCTGTAGTGATTGTAACATTGCACAAATTTGTTCAGTTAGTGTCGCCCATTTCCCAACAGTTTCTGTCATGCAAGCACTTTGTACAACACTAAACTTGGTTTACGATATATCACCTTTCAGGAATCAATGAGTGACGTCAAGGAGATGACAGTCATGTTTTATATATGGCTCTGTGGGTAAAGAGGCAGGAATGTCAACATGGCGACAGCCAAAGTCCCCACATTCTGAGCTTCAAAACGGCTTTTCAGAAACCTGTACACAATCCAAACGCATACCCGGTCCATTCTTTATATTGTCATTGGTATAACCGGTATTCATATACAACTTCACAAAGTGATTAGTAAACAAAATCAGACAAAGCAGGAATTATTTACACTAAACACAGTTTCATGGTTAAAGTGGTGATGACTTAAATTGGTATTGATTTCACAAATGTGATCTTCTGGTCAAGAACTGGTTATTTTTATTCTGTGCACCCACTAGAGGTCTCAGCATGACAGTGTTTTAAATGAAGCCTCCAATGACACTGTTATATTAACCAGCAGTATGTGAGAAAACGGAGTAAAACCTGCTGCTCTTGCAGAACAGGGTGGAACAAAGAGCAGATTTGTATCAACGGTATTGTTAAGTTAAATGACTTTTGACCAGCAAATAATAAAACAGGAGCTCAAAGGGACGTGTAAGAGGTCTGAGTGTCTGGTGTGAATCATATGAACAGCATGATCCAGGCAGCTCTCCTCCCAGTTATTGCTCAACAGATTAGGACACATGTTGGCTTTCAAAAGATCCTTGGAAAGGAAATTGCAACATGTGCTGAACTCTCCACAAAAGAGGAAGTCAAAACCAGAGAGGATGCGTCTGAGATTAGGTTTAAGTTTTTCTTCTTTTTTTTTCTTTTTTAAAGCAAAATGTTTTTACAGGATTTTCATGTGACCTGTAAAGGCTTTGGGCTAGAGTAACAGCAGGCTGGTGAGTTTTGAACAGTATTAACTGAGATCATTCTCAAACTTTGTATGTTCGAAATCCCTAACATTACTGTAACTGTCTCTTACAACACTACAGGACAGGACAGCCTGCTCCACATGTGCACTCTGTTGTGTTTTTGTCAAGGATTTTGTTACGACCAGAGTGGCTTTAGCACATTTTTTTTTCTTCTTTTTTTCCAACTTGTGAGGATTCCTGCCATTAAAGAGACAGATGTAGTTTCAACAACATTTGCTTTTCCACATTTATGAAACTTTGTACGGATATTTTTAACAAAACTTTCCTCATAGGATCAAGCTCTGGATTAAAAAGAGGAAAGAAAAAAAAAGGAATAACTTAAAAAGTAATGTAGTGTTTCCATTCACATTTACTCCCCAAAACACACTGCACACAATTAATCCTAAAAAACATGTTCAATAAGGGACAGTTGTTCAGGTGTTTTTAAATGGTGTTGTATGAGGTACTTATGCACAGTGAGTGTGTTAACAAATGTAGATCATTTTGGGGAAGCAGACAAAAGTCCTGGCAGAAAACCATCTTTGAGATCTTTAGAAACGTGACGTTTGGTTTTAGTCTGACCTCACAATTCTCATTCTGTGGTCAGTGCCAAACATGGTTGATGATCTGTGATGTCACCCACATTTTTCTGAAGAGCCGTTTGTGAAGCTCAGAATGTGGTGGCTCTGGCTGCCACTGTCTTGGCAGTACTGTTGCTAGCATCACACAGTAATCCAAAATTGGGCAAAGACATGGAGTGTGAGTGGCCTGTAGGCGGGCTGAATGAAGCCTGGGTGTTCGAACAAGCCACCTGTGACAGCACCCACTAGTTAATCAAAGTGGCCCCACTGTTAATTATGCATAACTTTAAGCCTTAATATCATTTGAACAGGAAAATTATATAAAAAAATCAGACTCGGTAAAGTTGTCATGAATGGGGAAATTACCTATAGAGAACAAAACAGATTTTTTGCTACCCCATGCAGAAAAGGACAGGGGGCTTGCTTGGTATGCTTTGTGTTCTAACTGCCAGATTGTGGCTATGAATGTAGTGCACGTTTTCCGCAGTGCATCCTGTTTGAAAAAGTGACATTTAGTCAGGGATTGTGGTTGGTGGGGACTGACTCATATATAAATGAATGAATGAATGCCTATGTCTCCTGGGGATTCCTCAATACAGCGGGGAAGCCCAGGTTTGGTCTCATACCTCTGCAAGACCATATACAGTATATATATATATATATATATATATTCAGATAGCATGATGTTCTGTTTGTAAACAAAGTTGCTATAACTGGTTGCTCAATTATTTTGACTTTGTGGTCTGAACTCATGGTTAAATGACTTTGGTTAAGGTCAACATATTGTTGTTTAGGTTAAGATAAGACATTTTATGCTGAGGTTACTGTCACCAGTTATTTTGGTCAGTTTTGGAGGAAGGTTATACGATGTGTTGAAATGCAAAGGAAGGTGAACACAGAGTTGAGAGGTGCAGTCAAAACACACTCTTCCTGCCCTTTGTGTTGTTTGTGCTATCGTCCCATGGAGGTGGGACAGAGCTGTTGAGTCACTGGCTGAGCTGCATGGTTCAGACTCCACTCTGCACGCAAGGTCAGAGGTGAGCTTTCCTCTGTTAGCTCTCTGCTGTGGTGTGTAAACTATTTCATCCTTCCTCCATCTGTTCGGTGCCTCTGTGTCGCTTTCTCTGAGGTGAGTCAATATATTCTTGTCCTCTTTTTAATCTCTTAATTTTGTAATATCAATTCTGCCACTGAAGGCAAATACAACTACCTGCCTCAGATCAGCTACCCACCTGTTTACCTTGTTTGGATTACGACAGCTACTCAAGCTGCTAGGAACACACTGTTCAGGGTTGCATGTTTACTGATATAGAGAAGTGTCCTGTAATTGTTACTACAAAGGGTATACACCACCTTTAACACTATATTATAGACATCTGTGTATCCCATAAAGATAACTCATTTGTATAGATAATAGTGATGCTCCTTTGCTACTATAGACAAACAGAAATGTACGTAAAATCAGTGACATGCTATCAAATTTTAATTTTTTTTAAATTGTATTTTTTAAGAAAATGGACATACCTGTATCATTGTCAAGTGATTCATTTAGGTGCATTTTGGACTTTCAGTGTTGGTCTGCACTCTTCACGTGCCTCCTAGATCCTAGAATGTTCTGTCAAACATAATTTTTCTGCTCTTGTTTTGACTGTGAAAGCTGTGTGTTTGTTTTTCTCTCTGCCCACTGTAAATTACGGCATTGGCAGCATGCATTGACAATATATTCATATAGTACAGTATATAGGCTGCACAGACTATTTCAGGTTTGTGTAGTTTTTCAAAAAATCAGACACGTTGGAAAAAACAGAGATGAACTGCCAGCATAGAGCACCCGACCACAAAACCAAAGAAACATGTTCGTTACAGAGAAGTATACTTTTTCACCCAGTGCAAAACATTGTATTTGTTCATGAAAGTCATATTCTCATGCTCCACTGTGGTAAGGCTAACTCCCATCGATATACCATTTTAGCTCTAAATGAGTCATGTATTTTGATAACCTACCACAGGGTGAAGGCTTGAACTTATTCCCCATCAATCTAAATTAAAAGATTGTACTGATCACGCCAACAGCTCTTGGGAGGATATTTTTAGCATAATAGCTGGGGTTTTCCTCCTTTCACTTAGGGGTTGAAATATGTCTTTTATATGAGAATATTCCCACACTGTTTTGTCTTTAATGGTCCAGCAGAGTGGTATTGCTGTATGTCAAAATATCCGGTGTCTGCAGTGCTGCATCTTTAATTTCAAAGATATTTTCTCAGACATGATTAAAAATAAACAATTTCAGAGGCAGAACATGAGAACCAGATATAGTCCTCATGTTTGTGGCTTCCTTTCAGCAAAGTATATTGAAATAACTCGCCTACATTGCAAGACCTTGTTTGAAAATGTGCTCAGATACAGAAGCTTTACCAGCTCTGACTTGTAGTGTGACTGCATGCTATTGAACAGGGTGGGTCAGTCATGTCAGTCAAGTTGCTGCAAGTTCTCTTAAATGTCATATTGAGAACATGCATTAAGGATCTGAGTTTCAATTCTCCATTATCATTTGGGATCACATTCACTTCCCCTTCAAAAAGCATTTTTTTTTGCTTTGCTTAGCACTCTAGGAACATGGCTGTATTACACATAGCTGATATGTGCCCTCTTTCCCAAAAGTATCTGAAGGTTATTGTTAAGTCATCTACTTTCATCTGAACTTTTGAGATATTGGTCGAACATTGCTGAGTTGAAATCAAACCCAAAATCAAATTTACTTCAGGTCTAAGCCATATTCCGTTTAGTGTTGCAGACATTTTAAATGGATTAAATATCGCCCAGAATTTTTTTAAGGATGAACAGAGCTGTAGATCTATGTGGAGGAGTTTATGACCAAATTCAACATTCAAGATGTTAAAACAGCCAAAAGAGAAACAGCTGCATGGAGAACGGACTAAAAGAGAGTCGTGGCAGGGACATGACAGAGACGTGCCCAGCGGGGATTTGGCTTCATACCAAACTCATTAACGTTCAGTTTAGATTGATCAGTGGTTGGATGTAAATTGATCATTAGTAATTCATCAAACCAATATGCTTTTGCATTGTTCTTGCTTCTCCAGTCACTTTTCTCATTATCATTTCGAGAACAAAAAATGTCATTTTAGTTTAACTTATAATGGCCATTGTTAAACAAAACAATAAAAAAAATTAATAGATTTCTTAAAACTAACAAACAGTGTTAAAATAGGTATTCATGAATTGGGGATGATAAAATCTTAAATGATTTTCGGTGCTGGGGGGAGAAACCGGATGAAGTTTGGGCTGTGTGGGAGTGTTTGTCATGTCAGGAGTTTACAGTTGTTTCCTTCTTACACATTCTATTAGTCGTTCAGAGTGAATTGCTTAGAAGAACAACAGGTGAAAGTAAATTTTTGCCACCTCACGTTTGTCGTTTGTCGGTGAATCATCAGTTGAATTTGCATGTTTATAATGACTCATAGCAGCACTGCAGTTGAGTGGGCTGCATACACATTAAATCACTGCTATTGTTACTTTCCACTTAACTGTTTGTTTTTTTCCAGTTTAACCTTTAATGTGAGGATTTTCCAGTATCTACAGCATCCTACATTGTTGTAACATTACTCTGCTTCCATATGTACTGTTTTCACACCAAAAAACGTTATAACATTAGCTAAAATAATTATTAAATATTTATCACATATGTCATTGCCAGCATAAGAAAACAGAAACAGAAACTTGTTTATCAAGTGGTTTTATCATTCTGTGGGTTCATGTTTTTGCTACCTTGGACCTGTGATAACTCTTGAACCTGTGTTGCAACTGCTGTTCCACAAACAGATGGACAAAGTTTGCACGACTGAGCAGATTTGTATGCAAACAGAAAGAAATGGACACTTGTTCCTCTCTGTCTGTTTGTTGTAGTGATGACATTGCACAAATTTGTTCAGTTAGTGATGCCCATTTCCCAACAGTTTCTGTCATGCAAGCACTTTGTACAACACTGATCTTCGTTTACGACATGTCACGTTGTCAAATGAACCTGTTCTCACAAACAGAATGTTGTCTGTGTCTTGTAGGAGACAACTCATTGACAATTATTTCAAAACTTGCAGATACTTGTCATGGCCAAGACCAGTATATCAAGACCAAGAAAAGGCTGAGACTTTAAAGAGTTGAGACTAACGTAGGGCGAGATCGAGTCAAGACCAAGCCCAGATAAGAACGATTTGAGACCAAACCCTAGACTAGACAATAAAATCTATTTAGGTAGCAAATGTGTACTTCATGAACCACATCCTTCAGAGGAGACAAGCCCCTGAACAGCCAGTGTAGAACTGATAGATGCCAGTCCTTGACATGAACCCCCCATTACTGTTCCTTCAAACTGTTTGTTCTCTGGCACTTGAGCCTTTGTTTCTCTACGTTTGCCATCCAGTTCCATCACATGGATTTTGTAGAACCTCAAAAGTGTACTTTAGGTTGTTTGAGAAAGTAAAGTCCAGTGAGTACATGAGACCAAATAAACTGCCGAGTGCATTTGAAACATTTCCATGGTCGTGAATCACTTCCACATCATCTATGGGTTCTGTGCCTTCCTTCTTTATGGTGAAGATTCCCAGGATTATCTGCTCTATATTCTCCAGGTTCTACTCAACATCCTCAAAAACATTCAGCCAACCTCCTCCTCCCCGATGGTCCAAAATGTCTGTGGTCCAAACATTAAGACTCCCATGGTGCTCTAAGCTCACAGTGCAGCAGCCCGACTAATGAGCTGAGGTTACATTAGCCGTATATTAATATTAATTTGAACTTGACAGATACTGTGTTAAAAGTCAACAGTGATTAGAGCAGGTCTACTACAGCTATTTTTGCACTAGTCATTCCTAGTCAATGTTTCAAACCACACCGGAAGCAGCTTGGCCCATTTCCAAAGGGTCCCAGGAGTGGCTCTCCTCTTGAGTCTGCAGAGATTACACGGCTGTTCTATTTTTGATGGCTGTCTATTTAGACAGAGCAGCTTGAGCTGCCAGATACAGACATGGCATGGACATGGAGAATCTGGTCAATTTTCAAAATAAAATGCCCTGTGCAAACTGCCGGTCAGTAAAACAGCCAAAAGGGAAACAAAGTAACTACGCAACACGTTTACATGTTAAGCACATAAACCAAGAAAAAATGAGCAAGTTAACAAGGTCTGGCTGGAAAACTCTAAAACACTCCCAGTGGGGTTTGAAGTTGCGTGGAGAATGGACCAAAACAACGTCACAGCCACGACAGAGGGGTTTTAACATTAGTCTGCACACTGCAGCTAAAATACTGCTAGTGCCTACAAGTTTGTTAAGGCTGTCTTACTACAGCTGCTGCCAGTCAAACACATCCTGAATCCCATGTGTCTACATATGCCTACTTAAGGACACCATTCTCCGGGAGTCAATGTAATTTCAGAATTGCAGACATAACATTAAAATGGCACAATTCTTTAAAATGCACAGTGAGTTACTTCAGTTAAACTCTAATGCAACAGTTATTTCCACTAGCTAGCATTATTGTAATTGGCTAGCTAACTAGCTATCATGTGCTCAGACACTGGCCATGTCTGCAGTAATGTGCACTAACAATGCCAATATCACTTTCTAACCACATACTGAGTGAGCTACTGAGCACAGCATCTGCACAACATCTGTCCAACGAGATTGTGTGTACTGTTAAGTTTTCAGTTTGAGTTAAACCTGCTAAAGTAGCGGTAGGTAGGTTGGAAATACAGTAGACCCTAGTAGCCATCTGAACATGACATAGTAGGGTAAACACAGGTGCTTACAATGATACCAATTAAGGGCATTTATATAAATCAACAACATATGGTTAGACCATGACCTAAATACTCCTTTCCTCTCTTCACGTCCCTTCAGGTGTTTGCTTTATAACCACAGACTGTATAACAACTTTTCACAACAGCTTCATACCATAATTTGTTTTATTCTCTCTCAGGCCCATGAACTAAGGAAACAGTGATTGTAGAGCTCATAGAGTATGTAGAGCTAATATGGTTTTCTTACACTATCTCGTGTTTACTTTTACTTTAAAAAAAGCATGCTCTATGTACACATCTGCGATTTGAATAGTCACGTTCTATAAACAAATTAACTTGTGTGTGTTAAAAAAGCAGATGTGGATAAAATGAAAATATATCATTATATCAACACTGCTGTCTTGGCAGGACAACCTCTTTTCCTAACTGTTTCCTGCCAAGTGCAGAGTAGGTTACAGTAATATGTGGGGGTGAAGTTCAGATAAGCAGTTGTAAAGGGAAATAATAAATATGTTTGTCATGCAACCCTTGCTGATCATTAAAAAAACACACACAATGCTATCTAAATCACAGCTCAAGCTATTACACAACACTTATAGGACTCCAGACAAGATAAAAAAACGTTTCTATTCTCCATGTGATTCAGTCAGTTCCGTTCATCTCCAGCCTCCCATGTGTCACTCACACGCCATACCACAGCTCACTGAGCTCTCCCACGCTCCTCTCTGCTCGGCTTGTCCCAACTTGTCCCTTTGTGTGTTGAAAGAGTTGTTTTTTAAAAGATATCTTCCAACTTTTAATGATATAATATGTCTGTAAAAATGTCTAAGTCATGTTAAGTCATATTTTTTGTTGAGCTGTGAACTTACTTATTATCCCAAATGTTTCCAACTGTATTCCAACTTAAATATCTGTACTTTTTTTCCCCAGTAGCAGTATGTTCCTTGCATGCCTTTAGTTGCTAAGCATGGGATACATTGGATATGTCAGACTGAAGATAGGAAGTTGATGAACATGAATAAACCTAATATACTTCCTCCTCCGTGAACAATTTCTGTCACATCAAATATTTTTTTTGTCAGCATTAGTGGGTGAAATGAAACAATAAAACAACAACTCTCATAATCCTATGTCACTTCATGTCACATTATCAAACCAACCTACATGGCTGTGAAATAAAGCCAATGCGGAAAGTACCAAAAACTCAAGCAGCCATTTGAGGCTGGCACCAGAAAAGTGAGCCCACACTCTCCATAAGCCCCCATGTTAAAATGTCCAACTTCACAGCAAAACATTGTTTACAGCCTGTTAGGGTTTGATGATTTTTCCCTGTTTTATATATTTCTGACCTGAAATCACTGGGTTTTGGATTCGTTAGTTGATCAAAGCATCAGCTTTTGCACATTTGCAGTCTAATAATACTAATGATGCTTATAATCAGTTATTTCTCTCTGAGCTCTTTGTAAAAAGAGGCACAAGTATACACATACAAATGATGCACGAATGATACAGAAAGATGGTCTTCAAAACTGTTATCTGTCTGTATAACTTTGTGTTTACTCCTTTTGTTTTGTTTGTAAAATGTCAGTGTGAACAGGAACTGGACCAAAACTAAAATTCAACCTTGTTGTCCAGACAAAAGTGAACAGCATTATAGGTGCGGTGCTATGATTATAACTTTTAGAGCAAAGTCAAACCTGTCCTTTGACTAACAGTGAAAAGAAGATGCTAAATCTAAAGTTGAACTGGTGGTGAGAGTAAAACCGCAACAGCATTTCACATGCACTGCAAGCTACTAAACCACGAGTGCACCACTACACTACACAGCTTTGTTTCCATCTGTCTCTTCAGCAGTGGGTCTTCCTGTAGCAAGAGGGAGTTCAGATACTGCGTTTCGGAAATGTTCCTCTGATGTACTTACTGCAGTACCATTTAGTTGCTACTGTTTTCCTGTGAATTTTTTTTTGTTTGTCTTAGCACGCAACAAGTGTTTGACTGATGGACCAAAATCACTACTTTTTCCATCAGCTTCCTGTTTTCAGTGTTTCCTCTGAGAATTTTACTTTTGTCCTTAACCTCTTAAACCCCAGTTGCCCCTTAATTATCTCCCGAATCACCTTAAAAAAAACAACAACAAAAAAAAAAACATGATTTGAATCAATTTAATTGAGCTTTCTTGAAAATGCAGACATCCTACAGTGCTGAGCTGACATTCGTACAATATCCTAACTGTCAGTGAAGCACTAGCACTGCTGAAATGCTGAGATGGAAATGCTGGTGTCTCACATGTGGTGAAAGATGTGTTAAGATTAGATCACTTGATATCTGACGAAGACTCTCTTATCTGATTGTGGCCTGACACTAAGCTCAAACACAATACTACAATTTATGGGAATTTAACCATGTTTGTGAAACATTTATGAATGCCATAATCATAACTTTTTCTTTTTTTTTTAAGAGAAGCAAAACAGTTATTTTCGTTTTGTGTATCACTGCCTTTAAACTTAACTAACAACATTTCCTGCCCTCTTATTTATGAAAGTATGTAACTCCTGTTAGGGAATGACTTCAAGACAGCTGATGATCAATAAAAGAAACACTGAAACAGACACTGAAACCTGCTGTACAACAAAATGTGTCATATCATTGATGAGGATAAATTCTGTTCAGTGAACTGAGTCAATCCACACCTACATATATCCGTCTTTTACCAGCTTTAGTCACATACTTTAATTACAGTCTACAGTCATGACATGTTTCAGTTTTTTGTAGCGAGTTAAGTTCCTACAGTATAGCACTCTTTTCTTAATATGGCCTTTTGGTTACTTTCTCAAGATTTACTCAGTTTCAGCGCCTTCATATTGCCATTTCATAACAAAAGTATGTGGTATGGGTAGGTATTGAATCTCTTCTTATGACCACATTATGTTTGTAACACCAAACATCTAAAGCTATTAAATACCAAAAATATTTATATATTCCTAAAAGAATTCTATGAAAAAGTTCAAATGCAACCTGGCCCTTAGAATAAAGTATGGTCACCATATGTGGTAACCCATTTTCCGATAAAACGTGGCTGGTCAATACTACTACTACAAAAGGAAATGTTTCCGGTGCCAAATATGTGTGCTGATTCTGCATGTGTGCGCAGATATCTATTTTAGAGATTAGTGGTAACCTAACTCTAACCTCAGCAGGCACCCTCTCCACCAAAATGCACACGTTTCTTTAACGGCAAATATGCTTTCACCTCTTTATTAACAAAAGCAGGACTGATATATATTTTTATTAGAAAATTTTACATTTGCTGTAAAACAACATGTGATTTAAAAAAAAAGAAACTGGGTAACTTCAGATATAAAAAGGTTAAAGAAAACCAATATCACTCCCTTTTGGTGTGAAATTGTCATTTGAGCCATTGTGTCATGTGACATAAGCTAGACTGTGTCAAACGAGCCAGGACACCAATTTCCCCAGAAGGTTTACAGGGATTGTTCCAGGCAAGCCTGAGTTGTAATGTTTGCTTGAGTTAAGCAGCGCTCAGGAATGCTGGGCCTACTTCCAGTTCCAAAGCATTACGTAGCATTTCATCAGAGGCCTCCTGAAATACCAGAACATTTGTCATGCATGAGGGAGAGAGTAGAGGGAGGATGAGAGAAAGGAGAAGGAAGACAAAGAGAGAGGGAGAGACACTCTTTTTGGCCTAAAGGGGAAAGAAAACTTTTTGCTGATCATTGTGTTTTAGAGCCTCGTGTAACCTGGCAGTGTCTCTGGAAACAAATGTTCCAGTAAGCTGTTTGTTATGTTCTCAGGCTGTTGTAGTTTTTCTTCAGTAGTATTGTTACCCCAGCTTGTGGTTTTGTTGTCTAACTGTTGTTTATATCTGTGTTTTTCAGACATGGACCTACGATTAACACCGAGAAGCCTTCTGTTTTTCCTCGGACTATGTGGGATTTGTACCGGACTTGTACAGGGTGAGCACTGAGTAACAGTTTTCTCTGCATAAATACTACTGAAGCTCTGAGACTATGAGACCATTTAAAACAGACCCGCAAATAACACGTACACCTGTTTTTTGTAAGTATTACATTTCATATTGTTATATCGCCCTCTTGTGGCAGATGGTGGAATTGCATCAACTTGCATCACTGTTTTATCAGTCCTCAGTGTCTCTGCTTGATGTGAGCCCTTTAGAAACCTCACACTGATTTCCGGCTATTCTTGGGAGAACAAAAAAGCAAACACTGCCATGTGACAGTAATCAGACTGTTGAGCTTCTTTGGATGGTATAAAAGAAATCCAGCCGTCAATGAAGCCAGCTTCTGAGCAGAAAGAAGGTTGCTGGATATAATCTTGGACAGTCCGTGAGCAAACGGTGCATTTCCTAAAATGCTCCAGATGTAAATATGAAGAAGACAGCATACATGCTCAGTACCAAGGTAGAAAAAGTACATGTGTGATGGGCAGCAAAAGTGGCAAGCTTGAACATAACTGGAAACTTCCATCTCAGTGAGGTGGAAAAATACTGGAAGCCAGTCATGATGTCCTCTGGGCAGCTCTAAATCCCTGAGCTGCTGTTTCAGTGCCCGCAAAGAACATCATATTAGAAGGAAAGAAAACGTATTTGTATAGTACCTTCCAACAACAAGCAACATGACTATTCAAAGTGCTTTATATCAGACAGAAAGACATTAAGACAAGATATAAAAGAATGCTTTGCTGACTCAGATTCACAGTATTCTGATGACTGATATGTTTTTCCTATTAAAAATTAATCTCTTTTGTGTGTTACAGAGAACTGTAAAAACTACGAGCTCCAGTTTGAGAGGGTTTACTCTGTTCCTGGGGATGTGGCTATGCTGAATAGCACCCTGGTGTCTTCAGAGGTCTTCAACTTCACAAGTGTCCCTTACAACATAACCTGGTATGACCCAAAGACAAGCCAAGAAATGAGCAATCAGACTGGTCGAATCGTGATACGCGGGGAGACTCTGTGGTTTCTTAACATAACACTGGACGATGCCGGGGAATATGTGAGCATACTGCGGTAAGGTAGCAAATCAATAAAAAGTTTGTCCTTGTTTGTGTGTCTGTCTACACTCTCTGTAGAGATTGCCATCCCAGTGTTTGGGATTTGAACATTTCTGACTCCTAGGGAGTGTGCCATTTCAGGGTACCGCTGTTTTAAACATACCTTTATTGAGAGAAAAAGTTTGCCAAGAATTTTCTCCTTCATTTTCAACAGAACTCCCACACGGTGCTACAAGCAGGCCACCAAGCTTGTGGTGAATGAGAGCATTGCTGGAGAATGTGGAAGACCAATGAAAGCACATCAAACTGTTACAAAGGGAGTCACTGACAAACTTTCCTGCCCTTTGAAGGACTTTATGAATAAACTGGACAGCTACAACATCACTTCCTCCATCAAGTGGTACAGAGTGAGTTATGAAAAAATCTTGCCACTGTTGAATTGAGATACTGGCGAGGAGTTTTGCTGGGTCAGATCTCAGTTTAGCTTAAACAATGCTTGTGCCAAAATGCTGTCCAGTATACCCTACACTTTGCAAAATATGGTGGGTATGAGATACAACATCTGTGCAAATCAAAGATTATTTATCTCAATGCTGGATGGCTATCCAGTAGTATCTGCTGCCACTTTTTCAACTAGCTCTATTCTTGTATGGAACTAAAGTTTAACTTTCTGTAGATGGCTGTCTTTTCATTGTCAGCTTAGCTGCATAGTGGCCAACATTACTCATGCAAACTAGTTCTTCTTCTGTGAAATCAACCAGTGGATTTTTACTATAATGTTTAGTAAGAGTTGTTAAACATAGGGAAAAGTGTATGTCTTTCCCTAGAATTAATGAGCAGTCAGTCTGAATTGGATCTATCTATTTTCACAGACATGGTCTAAGTATTCTGTTGAAACAACATATGATCCAGTGGGCTCTAGGCCTCCTTAACTCTGCTTGCCAGGCAACACTTGCTCTAACCATGTTGCTTGTCTACATAAAAAGTAGGGTAATTTTTTTACGTATTGTCATTATAAAAAGCCTGACTATTGTGTGTTTCCTTTCCTCATCTAGGGTTGTGACCCCATAGTTGACGGGACAGGCAGGTACACCTGCGATACAACCACACTGTACATTGCTGATGTGAAAGCTCAAGACAATGGCTCCTATACCTGTACTCTGACCTTCACTCTTGGTGGCACAACAGGATCCATTTCAGAGACCATCCACGCATCAGTCAAAGGTTTGTAAGGATATCTATACGCTACCGTTCAAAAACTTTGGGGTCATTTAGAAAATTCCATGTTTTCCATGAAAACATACAAGAAATTAGTTTCAGTAGGACATATTGCAAAATGAATAGGAAATATGGCCACTGACAAGGTTAGAAATAATGATTTTAAGGTGAGGGAAAATCAGGCAAGAGGACAAGGGTTAATATAGTGCAGTTATTTTCACACCTACACTGGTGAGTTGAAGCAAAAAATCTGGTCCGATAACATGAATATGGAAGATTGGAGACTAACAGGGCTGTCATACAAGCTGGTGGGTGGAACAGGCTGGTTCCTGGTTCGAAAATGAAATTCTTATTTGCTATGACAGTGGACCAGTAGAGAGAGCTAAAGTAAGGAACAGGAACCTGAGTCTGTAACCGATGTACTTGAGTAAGAATATGAAGTAATACAGCTGGGCTAATTTCAGTGTTGTGAAGAATGAGACAAGGATATTATGCTGTTTGTCCACTACATGACACTGTGTCATTCCTACAGTGGAATAAACTTCACTTTTCTAAATCACCAACATTACACATGAGCACTAGCAAGCAACACAAAAGTTATAAGGCTCACAAGAGGTGGAAACAATTCCCATGACCCTTCGTTACGTGGGAGTAGCTGCAAAAAGAGCCAGTATAATTTCAGATACTGTACATTCTTGTGATTAGATAACCTTAACCTCTCTTTCTGTATTTCATCTTGTCTGCCTTTGCAGAGCAGTACTTTTTGGTTCCACAAGTGCATGAACCGGCAAATGACGTAATCAAGGCTGAAATAGGTGAGTTCCTGTTTGCAACATATTCTGAGAAATATTGTGATTTGTGGTTGAATTGAGTTGCACTGTTGTTTAAGAACACAGCCTCCAAGTCCTCATTCATGTTAGTGACAAAACATTGTGGGTACTGCAGAGTAAGCTAATACAAGAGCACATTTCATGATATACTCTGTAAATATGTTTTTTTACTGTTAACTCTTGTCTATAAATGTTACTGTTGTTTACATATATATGTATATACAGACAGACAGACAGACAGACAGACAGACAGACAGACAGCAACATGTCACTGAAGTCAATTTCCTTGTGTGTGTACGCAAACATGGCTAATAGAGTAATTCTGATTCTGATTAATATAAAATGACTGTAGCATTGATAAGTTTACACCAGGCATGTCCAAAGTCCGGTCTGGGGGCCAATCATACTCCGCAGTCAGATTTCATGAGACCTGAAGCTTCATTTTTATAATATATTATTTATAGGGTCTGAGGAGACCTACAGCAATTTACAGTAACTTATTAGTTAATGTTTGTGCACCTGTTTAGGATCCAGTTTCACCAAGCGGTGCCGAGTGTTTGTGCCAGGTGTTGGAGGGATGGCCGTTGATATCTTTTGGTTAGCCAGAAACGAGTTTATTTTCGAGTACCCTTCTGACCGAGTCCACACGTCAAAACGACGGTAAGTACCCTACTTTTACTTTTGTTTTGATTTATCTAATGCTTTTGGGGTACGACAAATGAGAAGCATGAAAGTGTGCCTACGTTCAGAATGTCAACGATATAAATTGCATGTTTCTTTAATCATTAGCCCCAACTTGCTGAAATCACTGTATGTGAAGTTTTGATTTTCATCACCAGAGGAGTTGACAACGACTCCCTGTGACTTTTCTTAGTAAGTGGAGCCAGGATGTTCCTCATAAAGGCGTGTGGTTGGAGCGAATGCTGATTTTTTCTGAACTGAGGGAGGAGGATTTCAACGTCAACTACACTTGTCGAGCATACAGTCCCAGGGGCTTTCCTGAGTGTTATTTTACTCTGCAGCCAACAGGTAAAAACACAGAGTGAACATCCTGAATTCACATCCTAAGTTCACACTTCACATTGATTTTATCCAGCTAAGAGTGCAAACCCTTGTAACACATAGAAGAATATAGAAGATAAGAAGGTCATCATAGAAGATTAAGACATTTTTGCTTTACAAATGACTATAATTATTAAACAGTTATCAGTTTTCTAGCAGCTAATCATCTGTTGATACCCACTGGACAATACACCACAATTATAAATAGCTTTTTTAACATATGGATAAACACAACCTAAATTTGTATGTCTGGTATGTGTGATGTTCATCTTTATAGAGCCCAACATCATACTTCCCATTGGATTGGTGTTTGGTGGCGTGACGCTACTCTTTATCATCGGTGTCATCATCTACTACCTTTTTAAGGTTGACATTGTGCTGTTGTTCAGGAGAACATTTCCAGTCCTCTATGCAAACAAAGGTAAGATTTTACAGCAGGCATGTAATTACTCATGCTCTTTCTTTTGTCTGTTTTTTTTTTAAACAGCATACAGTACAGTGTGATGATAATGTCAGCACACACAAATAATACTCTTACAATAAACCCACAGCGCTTCAAGATGGAAAAACCAACAGTAACGCTCTGACCTTACAGCACACACAAACAGTACCCACGCATCACAAGTAAAAAAAATTCAAGCTGCATATCATACCTGACTGCATGTGTCAAACAAAGGAAACAAGCTAACCACAGGGCTGCCTGCAGTTATTTCCAGTGAATTACATCTACATATTATGCAATAGGAAAACACTCAGGACTGTATGTTAACCATTTGCACGAAGCCTAATGGTTTCAAGTCCTCAAAGTTTAATAAATGAATTAAGTGTGTATTTAGCATGGCAAAGGAAATCCATCTTGGATTAGTCAACCAGAAAATCGGGCAGAAAATGTCCATCTGTGCATAGAGAACACAACAAAGAATACTTAGCAACAGATATAAAAAAACTCAAAAAACAACAAAAGAACAAAGAAAATGGAGATTCTTGTGGAGTAGCCTGTTGTAACGCATCACTATTTTGCAGTTCAACAGGCTAAGTAACGCAACATTTTGTCATTCTTCAACACTTTAAAAGAAAATCAAGCCTCAGATGTGGCCATTTCAGTGGTCAATGTGTTTAGTTATACTATATGCACGGCTGCCACAGAGTACTGGCTCATCTCATCATACATGTAACAGACTGAAGAAAAGACTGCACACTGAAATGACCTCTTCATTTGTGTTGTTTACTCTGTTGCACTGGTTTAGGGAAGTGAAATCACTGAAGAGCGTGTGGATTCCACACTGCAGTCAGTCTCGTGTAGGCGGTTAGCTGGAATGGTAGTTATTCAGTTGTCTGCAGGCTGATATAGAGATGAACAGAGCAGATCAATTAGTCTCTGCTGAAACTGCTAAACTGAGTAATACGATTGTCATACTGCCCAGGCCTACACAACAAGACATGCATCTATAATTCAACTTGCTTGTAAGAATAAAGGCATGTGTGCAGACTTAACTTATCTTGACAGACTTATACAGACCTGTACTGGACATGCATCACAATTGTTCTAAGAGGTTCTGTTAATTGATACACCTGAGGTTAGAGCATTTTCCTCGCCTGTCCACTGAAAATATACTTAATGAGCTCTTCTTCTTTTTTTTTCCTTTGTCAGATTTGGATGGGAAGCTGTATGATGCATATGTGGCATT
Organism: Larimichthys crocea; assembly: GCF_000972845.2. NCBI lineage: Eukaryota > Metazoa > Chordata > Actinopteri > Sciaenidae > Larimichthys > Larimichthys crocea. The sequence goes on from NC_040028.1 coordinate 3,902,841, forward strand.
CCCTCCACCTGGTGCGGTCGGATACAGTGATGGAGTGGAGAGCTTTGCCATTCACGTGCTGCCTGAAGTGCTGGAAAAGGCCTGTGGCTACAAACTCTTTATAGCAGGCCGTGACTGCCTCCCTGGCCAGGGTAAGCCACCTGCAGTTTTACATGCTTCAGATATGGGGGTAACAAGTGTCCATTCAAGTTGTTATGAAAACCTTATGCAGAGCATTACATTCATTTGGTTGTACTGGGTACCCAGGAAATTACTGTATTTTTATCTAGAAGTAACACATTAATCTGGCAAACAAAAGGCAGCCCACTGTTCTGAATCAGTGGGTTTCATTATTTTTAGCATTTGAACCTTCAAAACAACCAGTTGGGGCTCATCACTTATAAAGTTCATGTTTTTCTAACGTAACTTCACTGGGTCTCTTCATTCTCCGTTCCCTCCCTGCAGCCGTCATGGATTCGGTGGAAGAGAACATACAAGCCAGTCGTCGCCTTCTTCTCCTCTATACCGCCTCAACTTTTACCAGTAAAAGACACACGAGCAGCACTAGTAGCACTAATAACAACAACATCTCTAAGAACAGCAATAACAGTGACAGTACTGAAAGTGAGACCAAAGACAGCAGTTTTGATGGCATTAAAGAAGACTATCAAGACACAAGGCAGCAATTGGAGTGTGTGGCAGCAATGCACAGAGCGCTGGTGGAGAGATCTCTCAAGGTGAGAAAACAGATTTGTCAATGCATATTCTGATTTTATCTCCACAAACTAGACATAGAGCTGTTATGGCTATTCACCCAGCACCAAACAGACAAAGTTAAAGACATGAAGGTGAAGGAAGTGGAATGTCTATCAGCTAAAGAGCCAATAGTTGAACAATTATCAGGTTGACAGAAACATTTCAAACTTCTGTCATATGCTCAAATAAAGAACACCCTAATTCTAAATCGAGCACTGCTTTACAGGTGATTCTGGTTGAGTTGGAGGAGATAACCCCGGCTCAGCTGGCTCTCTTCCCAGAGTCAGTGCGTCACTTGAGGAAGAAGCAGGGCGCCGTGTGTTGGTGGAAGAGCCTAAAACCGAGGCGAAGGTGGAAGACATGTACAAGGACGGGAGGGGATGAAGAGAAGGGTGGAGAGGACACACGGCTGTCGCCACCGCTCTCTCCTTCCTTCAAGTACTGGAAGGAAATAAGATATCATATGCCAGTGAGGGGCAAAAGAGCAATGTACCCTGAGAAAACTGAACTGCTGAACTGATGAAGGGGTTATCATATGTTTGTTTGGTTATCATATGTAGGTTTCCAATGCAGATTTGTCTGGTACTAAATCCCTTCACACAGAGACAGTTCAGAATTACTGTGTCATCAGCTGTCAGATATACATATCCCTTAGCTTGCAAAAGCATATACAGCATGTGCCGAAGGCAGACGATGAAGAAAGGGTGCAGGACTCAAGACTCTACAGCAGTAGCTCACAACTCATCATCACAGCGTCTGAGCTCTCTGGACATTGCCTACATCGGTAGATGAGCTGTTGACATTCTCTGGCAGATGGGGATTGAAGAATAAAAAGTGTAAAATGTACATATGTATGATGAAAAATGTAAATATGTAAAGAAATATAAAAGAAAGAAAGAAATATCTTATAGTAAAATGAGTCAAGCACACTGAGTTTCATCTAAAATGTATTGCTGTTTATTTGTTATTGAAGGACAACAGCCAAGGGAGGAAAATGATGAGAAATTAGTTATTCTTTTTAAATATTATTTATAAGGCACATATGAGGAGTTCATATGAGGATAAAACCACCAAACTGTGTTCTTAGCACTATAAAAGCCTCCTGATGAGGGTCTTTGTATAAAAGCTTGAATGCTGTCAATAAATTTGACATTTACAAAGAAAACTGTGGTATCAGTTTTGCACATTTTAGTCCTTTTTTTTGTTTTTGTTTTTTTCTTTAGTCTGTTGTGTCCCCGTCTAGGGTGCAGGGAGTGTAACATGGAGATGCAGGATTAGTAACATGGACTATTAACGAGCCCATATTAATAGTCCAAAGAACAAGCAACTACAAAGACACAAATAATATAGACAAACTGACAATGAATCTTCTCCTCGGAGTGAGTTTGCTGTTTAGGGGAAGCTACCTGAACCTTACTCCAAAGGAAACAACAAAAAGACAACTGCTGAATGTCACTTCCTAACCTAACCAAAAACAGGAGAAACAGTTCACGCCCACTGCTTCAATCTTGACAGTGTCTATTAAAAAGTGTGAAAGGAGGTGACAAACTAAGGTGACAATATATACAGGTGACTAATGACAGATAGATAGATACATGCTTTGACGTATTAGTTACATAATACCTTGTGTCACCCTTTTACACTATAGGACTCTACAAGGTACAATACGTGAGATTTGACACTGCAGCTCAAATTCAAAACACTGGAGAGCAGTCTCCCTCCTCAGCCCCCTCCCCAGACAGCAGCTGACGCTGGTTGCCGCATTGAGGACACTGAACCTCCATAAGGGCAAAACGAGCACAACAAGGTTTATTTCAGGAAGCAGCTTCTACGTCTGAGTCTGTGCTGCAAAATAATGACAAAAAGAAGTTTCATTTGGTTTATGTCCGTTTGAGAGAGACACACACACAAACACACACAGGGAGAAAGAGAGAGCAATGACGTTACCTTCTAACTGTTTTACAGCGGTAAAGTTCAGCATAAATGAACTCCTCTAGCCCTCATGTTGTGTTCTGGTCAAATTTGACCGATTTAAAAGTTTTATCTCTGAAAAATGTTGTTAACTTGACTAGACTGAGCCAAGATTTCATGACTTTGTCTACCAAGAGGATTTCAACACACAAAATGAATTATATTCATTTGCATACAATTTTGTGTGTTTTATTAAACTTTTGGTGTTCCCAGTCAAAAATGGCCAGTCAATGAATGGCGGGATTAGGTACATCCACATTCAGATGGACAGTAGTTTCAATAGTTTCAATAATATTGAACTTGTTTTTTGTAGCCTTGGTATATAATGCTTTTTTGATGCCTTGCTTACAGTTCGTTGTGTGGCAGCACCATGGAAGATCAATATACTGAAGCTGTTGATTATATATTTGATCACCACACTGGTGAGGAGGGGAGAGTCCAGGAGCTCAGTTAGTAGGAATTAGGGTCAGTCTGTAGAGATTATATGGACAATGGGACCATATGGACAATATGGACCAAAGTAGGTGGACTGTGTGTGGCTGCCAATCACTCCACCACCCGTTCAGTCTTTCCAACAAACTCTACAGCTCACTTCCCCCAGGAAAGCAGCCTCCTTCTCAGCCAGTAAGAGCCAAGTAGCTCTTTACCGATGATGATTATGTCTTTGTCACTTTCCACGATGCACCATGGGTCAGGATGAGGTGTTCTGCGTCCTTTTGGACTCTAAATGTCTTTATCGTTTAAATCATCTCCAATATTTACTGTGTTTTACCATGTGTCTGCTCATGGAGTTTCTTAGGTCAGACAGAATCTAACGCTTATCCACTTTATTTGCTTCCATGGCTGTAGTACGTTTCATACCTGGCAACAAGGAGCTCCGGCATGAGCCGTGTAGTTACCAAGCCGGATCAAAACACACAGAACAAAACAGAAACAGACGGCCTGCAAATATACTGACTATTGTAATTTATCAAGAAGCTTGTATTTCAGTAGAGCATGTTTCCTTAATCTCTGATGACACAGTATATTTATTTTATGATTAAATACAGTAAATATCTCACATATTGTACCTCTAACAATATCTGTTACTGAACAGCTTCTGGTTCTTGGACCTCTGACTCATCTCTTGCTCCTGCAAGTCCTCCTTCTGACATGGTAACTCCACCTGTGGGTGGTATCCTTTCCACCTTGTGGCTGGCTCTGTTTCTTTCTGAATGAGTCTTTCAGTCTGGGTTCCTACCCTGAACTGTTGTTATTTTGTGGGTTTGAAAACAAGGGCATGCTGGTTAAGGTGCATATTTTGACCGACACAGCATATACTTCTTTGCTTGCACTCTCAAAGTGTCGAATGGAATCTTTTCTTTCTTATGGTCATTATTTATTTCTTTCAGATGCCTTTCCACCAACAAGGTAAGGACAAGGTAATGGAAGGCTTCTGTGTTTCTCTACCTCCACCCAGAGGTTTCACAACATGCAGACTGTTTGTTTGTTTCGCTTCTCTTCTTTGACTACGTGTATTTTGTTTTTACCAGCAAGCATCTTTCCTGGTCTGACCTGTCTGATGATGGACAGTGGAGATGTATGCATGAACCACTTTGTTTCCTGTTGGCCTGGGTTGGCCTGAAGATGATAAAGTGCCATCCCACTGTAGCTTTGTAGTTTCTTAAACAACTAATTCTCATATCCCCTTCCTTTTATTCCCATATTCCCTTCATACCAGGAGGTCATGGTGTATTTTGGCAGGGAAGCCAAATCTGTGAACACCATTTGACATGGAAAGCAGAGAAGAAGCCAAACTGATTCCATTATAAAACAGAGATGGAAAGAACCCAAAGCACCTGAACGATGAAGTAATAGTGAACAAAGTTGAAGGAGCGATCAGGTAGAAGTTGTAGGAGGACACCAAGGGAACTCCATGGAACTACTTGGTTTACTTATACTTGTACTGCTTTTGAATTACTTTAAATTCATATTGCATTGAGCTCTATTGGGCTCAAGCGTTTAATTGAAAATGAATTGAGCATCGTGTGAGAGGACCTGAACACATCTCACCCAGCAGTTTTTTGGTAATATACAGCTAATGTCAAAAAATTTTGGCCAATTATGTATTTCAATTGCATAGAAATGTTAATCCATTTGAATTACATAGTTTTAATATAAATTAACTATAAATTAACAAATTTGATGTGAAGCAAGTGATAAGACTTATAAATAGTAATAGTTATTTTATAAACCTGGCTACTGTGTGAGTACATTGAGTTTATTATCTAATTTTGCCCTCATTATTATAGTTTATAAATCTTATTACTTGCTTCACATTAAGTTTATTTCATTATTTTACATTAAAACTATGTAATTCAAATGGATGGAAATTTTCTATGCAATTGAGATACATTAAAAAAAAGTAAGTGTGAGTGTGGCCTAAAAAAAAATCTTTGAGTGTATTTTACAGTATGTAGCACAAATGTGGTCTGATGGCCTACATTTGAGCACAGGGTGGATGAATCATTGCAGTAGACCTGTACTGCAAAGCAAGTGGTACTTTTTTTTCTATTGCAGGGAAATTTCAGGCAGGGTTTAGTGGAAGAGGACAGCAAAATGCTGTGAAAACAGGAGGCACCACCTTCTCAGAAGCTTAGTGCGCCTAACAAGCAGCCTTGTCTTTAACTCGCAGCGCTCAGCCTGGTAAGTTCAAATGATCATTCACATTAAGTCTGCTCTTTACTCATGTACCCATTAAAAAAATGTACTGTGTGTTGTATGTATGTAAATACCTTGTAGTATATCTATATCTATAGCTATATCTATATCTATGTTTGTCTATATTTATCTCTACGTGGTTTCAGAGCAGCTGGTTTCACAGTGACTCAATTTTATATGTGTGGTTTTCCTATAGTATACAGTATCTCTGATAGTGTCACACTAATCCCGCAGTTGGTTTTGTGCCTTTTGGTACTCAGTGCTGAATTGATAATAATTTATAACGTACAGTTTTCAAATCGATGTAAATGCACTATATTAATTAAATTGTAATTTTCTCCAGGATAACAATAGTATTGTAAGAATACTACACTGCAAACTAAGAATGAGGGTAGTGTAATGAATGACAGACTGCTGAATCAGTTCAGAAAGATAGAGATCAGGAGTAACAGCGATAACTCTAACATAATATATAACTTATATAACAGGTTGACCTTTTCCACATAAACAAACATAAAACCTACACAATCCGTGGAACTTCCTGGGACTTTACCGGGAGTGTTTGAGCCCTGCCTTCTTTGTCTTAGCTCTTTAAACTGCAACTCTCACTTCCCTTTATACCAATCTGTTCAGTCAATTTCCTTGTCAGGAAACGTGTCAAGAAATCTTAGTTGCTGTAGAAAGTCAGTGTTCCTGAGAACATGAGCCATGCCTGAGAAATCTCATGGGACTTGAAATGTAACCTGTTTGCCTCCACAGACAAGGACTATGGTTGTGGCAGGCTGGATCTCCTTGCTGTTTGCTCTGCTGTCTCCGGCAATCGTTGTGGCACACAGTGAGTACTGATCATAATGACTCTTCAGAGTCCTTTACAGACTAAAAACAGCTTCTACTGTCAGGAATCATTTTTAAAACTAGAGTCTGGCTGCTTTACAGGACATGTATAACAAACATACATAACAACATTTGCTGATCCATAGCTTTGAGTATTTTCACTTCCAGTCAATAGGTGAAACTAAAAACCATGACTGATTTTAACCACATATTAAATGATTAGCTGGTGGTTGCAGCATAGGACTTGCCTTGTGTTACAAGGCTGCTTTTGCTGTTTATAACCTGTTAAACCAGCACTTGAGATCTTGGGTCGAGCATTAGTTGTTTCCTTCAAAAGTGAGATCTCCAGCAAATATTGCCGGTTTTTAGCATACATTTTTACAGATAATAAGATGAACTGTTTGTAACATGATTGTGACAATTAAAGCTTTCACAAATGTATCTATTATAAGTATAATGTGTCTATTTAATATTTATTAATGCCAAAGTGTCATTATGAAATAACAAAATATCACCACAAAAGCAGAGTAATCCACAAACATTACAATATGTGGATAATTTATCTTTGATTTAAAGAGAAACAAAATTCAAAGCTCTCAAATGGTCTCTGTGGCTTCTCCTCTAGTTTTAATATAAATTAACAAACTTAAAGTGAAGCAAGTAATAAGATTTGTTAATAGTACTAATAAACTCAAAATAACTGCATTCATTTTAACTGTTGGGTTGGGGCAAACAAATTGGCTTTATTAATAATTAATGCATAAACCTGGCTACTGTGTAGTGGAAGCACATTGAGTTTATTAGTACTATTACATAGTATTATGTAATTCAAATGGATGGCAATTTTCCATGCAATTCAAATACAAAAAATAAGTCCTGCATTTTGGCCTAAATCTATTTTGAGTGTACACTGACTTGTAATCAGGTGAATAGTGTTTCTGTCATTCCCACTCTGTGGGCTGTAAGTCTGTTCTTGTCCTGTAAAACTGCGTGCTCCAAAATGTGCTCCGGGTAAAATCACCCACGGAAAGTACGTAACACTTAGTCACACACCACCAACTATTTCACTGATTTTGGTGAAACTGGATCATATTTAATGGAGAAAATCTTTTCTGGTTTTGCCTCTGCAGTCCTGTGGCTTCTGTGCATTAACTTTCTGTGATTTACCGAATTCCTTCATAGAAAGTAAACTGCTGTCAGCTGTACATAATGTTAGCTAATACTAGCTCATTTTGTTAGCTGGGATAGCCAGACTGAGCTCCGAGCATCGGGGAGTGTTAGTGTTTGTACCATAGCCGTTTTGGACCATGGAAAAGAGGAGGTTTTTTAGGCCCTGGGGTTGGGCAAATGCTGATGGGACAGAAGCTGCTGTCATGCCAGAAACAGAGCTGTCGACAATGTGAAGAAAAAAGGAGTGAGTGACCCAGCAAGAGGCCACCAGATAAGAGTAAATGTGGGATTGACTTTTAGTCTTTGGTGAAATAAAAGGCTGAAAGAAAGATGTCAAGCTGGGCTTCTTGCTATTGAACTAGTAAGTAATATTAGCTGGCTGCTATGTCTTGTGTCATTGACCTTGGTTGATGCTTGGTGTTGTGGAGGAATTGCTGGTCAAAGGTCAATGGTGAGGTCAGGAAGGAAGAAAGTGTTCAGGAGCCTCTGATGTTGTATGCTGTATTATTTATTGACGCTTGGCCAAGGAGAATTAGAGACACTCTCAAAGTTCATCAGAAGTGCCTGAGTCAGTCTCACATTCTGCCGAACTCTTCCTGGTGGATAGACTTTAAACCCCAAGATAACACCACAAATACTGTAATTCATATGGTAGATAGAACTGATTAATACTTTTATAGCTCTGTTATTTTGTTTCAGAGGTGCAAACCCATTCGGTGGGGGCTGAAGGAAGATACTTTTTGTCAAAATCAGCTTTCACGTGGATTTTAACATGGGAACAGAATACAGGGAAAAGCTCAACGTAGGCTTAATGTAATCTTACTGTACTACAAAAGTAAGCAATAAATATGCAATATTAGTGTAATTTACTCTAAATGGCCAGTTACTCAGTTAATAAATAAAGTGAGTGGTTAATTTTCTCATTACTCAATGCAATCACACTTCTTTTTACATCCAATGGAGCTGCCCCTGCTACTAATCAGAAAGAATGGAAGTTTAAGACACTTGCATGTTGGCTTCACTTCACAGACCCAGTAGCTCTGTCCACTAATTATATCGTGTCAAAGTTTCCAGTGTGCCCACATGACAAACAGGACTCCTTTTTGTGTGTGTTTTCATTTTTGCCGTGTGCACCCTCATGCTAGGAACGCTGCATCAGGCAAAAACTTAATCTGCTCCAACATCCAGCTGAATTTCTCCAACATTTAAGTCATTTTGCAATCTCATTATATAAGTAAACAGAGACTTCAGTGTAAGTAAGTTCTGCGTCATTTACTTTCACACTTTTATGGTTATGGTTGAGTCTCCAGGAAGTCTCTTACCTGAAAGACGTCAGCATTGTGTCACAGAGGAAATTGCTTACTCGAATTGCTCACTCAGCTGTGAAGTTATACAATAAAAGACATCTTTACATGGGAGGCCAAAGCTAAAAATTTAATTTCCTTTGAAAACAATTATAGTAGTTTATTGCAGCTTGGCCATGTTTTTTTTTTTTTTTTTTTTTTCAGTCAACTGATGAACTGACAACTTCAACCCAAACCTCTCTGTCTCCGCAAGATCATTTTCATTCAGTCATAAAATGAAGGTCAACTACTGGCTGCCTGATGAATAATACAATGGTAGTCTTGTATCATCAGTAAGTAGAGTAAAGCATACAACATCAGTAACTGATAAAACATACAGAAATGTATAGTTCTGTAACTATACATTCATGTGATTACACAAGAAGTACAAAATCTTGCCAGAGGACAGAGGTACTTCTAGCAAGGTTTCACAAGTTTTGAAGCAGAAGGCCAAAATGGTAATCACAATTAATATTCAATTAATAGTGCAGTCAACTCAATTCTTGTAACTTTCAAAAATGCGGTAGAGAAGTTGAAACTTTACTGTGTGGAAAAGGGAGCACAGATGAGGCAGGAAACATAGACACGAGACAGAAAATGTGAACACTAGGCAAAAAACATAGACACAAAGTAGAAATTGGGGTCAAGAACACATGAAAAGTGAAATCAACTTGAACAAACTAGGAGCGGGGGTTAGCACATGCTATATAAGCAGTTTTGATATATGCTATGCCAGCAGTTTTAGAAAACCCAGCTCAAATAATTTGATTGGATACTAAGAATCATGTGATCTTGAAAATGGGTGGTACCAATTTTGCACTATTATAAAAGATGATGTTTTAAACAAACAAACAGTTTTTCTTCATGAACGAAATCTGGTTCTATATTCTGTAAAGAGAATAAAAACCTCTGCTGCACTCAGCTCTGAAGCTCTCAGGTGCCTTCTTTGAAGATAAGACTTAATTTATGAAATGTTGCAGGAGTCAGGACTTAGTCTCTGGCTCAAGATCCAGACTTCTGATACATAACAAGTGGCATGCTTAAAATTTGAGGAAAAATACCAGTTGACACAGAGCAGTTAATAATGGCTAAAATATCTGAAGCTGAAATACAGCTTAGTCTCATTTGTAGGGGCACATTCATTTGGATTTTTTTTTTTTTTGTATTGATTTATTGCCTCGGTGATCAAATAAAACACCTGTAAGAGCAACCGCCTGTCAATCAAAATGGCCACTCTGTTAATTATGCATACATTTACAATACCTGACGCCTTTATCCAAAGCTACTTGCAGAAAAGGCTGAATGCAACGACTGACGCTTACGCTGATGCTTCAGCAACTGCCCCTGCATAACTTAAAAGCCTAAATATAATTTAATCTGTTGAGCTAAATAGAAATTCAGCATCATTACAGTGGTCTTGAAGAAGTAAATTAGCTATAGAGCAAAACTGATTTTTGTACCAGACTGTAAACATTTATTTCTGCTGTGAAGTCGGACATTTTTAATATGGGGGCTTATGGAGATTGACTCGAGCTGTAGCAACATCAAGTGGCCATTTAAGGAACTGCAGTTTCTGGGACTTGCGCATTGACTTCACTTCACAGATGATCTCTTTTTGAAATCTTGAGTCAGAATGCTGGGCAGGGTCTTGCTGGGGGAACCAAAACCCATGGCTAAAAGCATGAAAATTAAGAACATTAAAAAATCTATTTACATCCCAACAAAAAAGCAATGAAAAGCTTTTCTGTTGGGATGTAATGTGTGCAAATGATTGCAGTCAACATATTATGTGCAAAATATACTATATCAAACCTATTAAACATCTCTGGCCCATGGCTGTATCTTTATGGGAAGTGTCATTTTTACCTTTACCCACCTGGGACTGTAATAGCGCTGCAACAACAGGGCTTCATCTTTACAATAGATACTTTATTGATCCCTTTGGTCTGAGCTCACTGCTGCTGCCAACAGTTTTTTTTGCTGTTTTAGCCAGCCATATATTATTGTCAGATGATGGGATCCGTGCTTGATATCTCTGGTCTGTGTTTCAAAGTCAATTCTTAATGTCAGTTCTAGATTTAGATTGCGTTGGCTTGATGAAACATCTTCAACCTGGTTCAGTTTGTCGGCCTCATTCAAGACACGTTTTTTCACTCACTGGCAAACTGCTGCAAACAAACAAGCTAGAAATACACATTTGCAGGTGGCAGTAGAATTAGCTGCCATACCTTGTGCTTGTTCTTTGCCTTTCTCTGTGCATAAGCATCCACCGCCATACTAATTCCCAGGGCTCATCTTGGTATTCTTTGGATTGGACTCCGGCCTTGTCATGCACCAACTATTTAACAACATCAACACTGCCTTCTGCTTTACTCTTGTTATTTCACTCTTTTCATCCACTGAAATATTTAATATTTATTTTTCCTAATTTGCTCCTTTCCACCAACTTACTCATAATGCTACAACATGGTTAAGTTAGCCCACCATTTGAAAAAGTTCTCATTATCCATTAGGATCATAATTGGTTAATAAACTACAGAAATATTAACACAAACACAACAAACAAAACTCTATTAACACTCATACAACCTATATGTTATACACTATAACCGACTTTAACTAACCTCAAAAAAACTCAAGCGGCTTTGCTCCAATGCAACATTATAATGTGTGCAGCAGTGCCACCATGTGGTGGTGAGAGTAAAAGCATGAGGATGTAGAACTCTAGACTCTCAAGACCTAGACCTACCTCTAAAGGAAATAGTAACATGCACTTTAAGCATGTTGTTACTGACAATGTTCTTACTTTTTTTATTTCTTAAATTAAAAAACAAAAACATAAAGTTCATAGCATTAGCCATCAACTAGTAGTTCATCTTTCTTTGGAGGTTGGAGGTGTGTGCTGTGCTGTACACTGTTTTACAGTTGAAAATAGGGACAGTGCCACTGAACAGTCATTTCACTGCACATTACTTTTTTTTGAAGTATGGGTAGTAAATGTTCACAGTCATTTTTAGATTTTCACTACGGGTTCCTTCATTTCAAAGCTTTTGTTGTCTTGTCTTGGACATAAACTGGAATTTGGGTTTAAAAAGAGAAGCATTTTCTTCTCTTAATTAATAATTAATGCTCTTTGATTCTTTTGAAAAAGTGGGGCAAAAAACATGGTGTTATAGCAATCTGTGCAACACTGCATGGAGCTACAGACCATACCTTATAACTTTCACCAATTCTGCAGATTCTTCTTTATTAGTCAATGTAGGGAAATGTTCCAGTTCAAAGTTTATGAATATATAATAATATAATAATATATAACTGGTCACATTGTGGTGCTCAGGGAGACACATGGACATGATTGAATTAAAATCAAATAAAGTGTTGTCTTACCAGAGAGAGGCTTTAAAATCAGAAAATCAATTTTTCTGTCCACTGTTCTGTTGCAGCAGCAATGCCATACATTCACTTCATATCTTAATGTTTTTGTTTTTTTTCCCCTGTGGGACTAAATGACAAATGACTGGTCTCTCCTTGCACTGTCACATTCAGGCCACAGTGAGGAGACAGAGACCTACCATGTAAGCATTGGCCACCTTTTTGTGCTGAGGTGCAGCATCCTTGATGCTTCTACCAAAGTGACCTGGAGCAGATGGGGAAGGGACAACCTGAGCCTGCCTGCTGGAGTGGAAGTCAGGGAGGGGTTATTGTGGTTTATACCCGTGCAGATGTCTCATAATGGATCCTACACCTGTGAGAAAAGGTATAGAAACACTTGTATGACTTTACTACATGATCTCAGTTGACCTGACCTGTAGCTGTCTCACTGTTTACCTGCTTCTCTTTAGGGACGGCACTGGATTATCGTGGATGAAGTTTTTTGTATCAGTGTCCAGTGAACAGTGTCCTGATGCACCTGAGACCATATCTATCTCCCAGAGAGTCAATGGAGGTCTTCCTTGCCAACAGAAAGAGATCTTGAATAGACTGAATAAAACAAGCACCATACGATGGATGAAGGTTGAACACGTGCTGTTTATGTGCCTTTCTTTATGTCTGTTTTTTTTATTAGGTATTTACTAGTTGTAACTACACTGGTCCAGTGAAAGGATGGCCACGGATCATACTGATGTCTTGTGACGTTTTATTTCTCTCTCTCTCTCTTTCTCATCATCAAACACCGTGAAAACTACAAAGAAATATGAATACAAACAGTTTCAGGTCTAAGATGTTTCAGGTGCTCAAACATGTTAACATAACAGAAAAGTAATCTCAGAAGAAATCACAGAAACATTTTACATCGCTCATATTTGTTTTGTCATATTGGTTTGTTTATTTTGTAGCCACAGCAACATAGGACCAGTGCATGCTGGGAAACAAAGTAAAAAATAATAATATCTGTATTAACAACGTAACCTTAGAAAAGAGGCTTGAAATATCTAACTTAACTTAAACAGTGCATTTTACAGTTAAATATCACCCTTTTAACAAACTCATTTATTACATTTGAATTCTTTTCAATGTCTTTATCAACTATGAATTGTACACCATGAAATAATATAAACAATCCTATGAAACCTGTCTCTAGGACAGTTACACTAGTTCAGTCTGATTTTTAGTACAAATAAAGTGTGCTGTTCATTTATTGTCCTCACACAGACTAACCAGTTATAAACCGAGCAGAGGGAAAAGAATGACGAGTAAACAGAAACATCTGTTGTAAACCTGTTGGCTTGATAAATGCAACTCTTGCACACATCAGGAACAGTGTTTCTGGAAAAAGTAAAAAAAGGGGATTTATGGGGGATTATGTCATGGCTCCCAGCTTGTTACAGTCTAATTTTTTGGAATGAATAATGAATCAGAGTCTGTGTTGTCGTTGTAGGATTGCAACCCTATTGAGCGGGAAGGAGAGCCTATCTCTGTGGATGAGGATGGCTTCGTGAGACTGCCTGCACTGACAGAGATGGATGCTGGGAAATACACCTGCCTGGTAGACATTAGCCTGGATGGCAAGAATTACACCTCTGCACGCAGCATTCAGCTGACTATTAATGATGGTATGTACTGTATGTTATGGAATTTTCTATCCTTAGGTTACACAAGTTTCCGTGTGGGCCTTGAGGTCCTCAGCAGTATTAATCGTTTGGCTTTGCTTAAGAACAGTAGGTGCCAGTCTATCTCAACACTGTGGTGGCCAGGGTCAAAGAGACCTATTGCTGCCTTCCTAGACATAATAGATAGCTGTTGTTGACGTTCCAATCTGCGTAAACAGACATCTGTGTCTCCAGACTAGAATATGCTGACAATAACACCTCCATGACTAAAAACATTCTCTTTGACTAATTCTGGGCGTATAGTATTTGTGGTGTTATCTTGGGGTTTAAAGTCGATCCACCAGGATGAGTCGGCAGAATGTGAGACCGACTCAGGCACTTCTGATGAACTATGAGAGTGTCTAATACAGCATAAGACATCAGAGGCTCCTGAACACTTTTTTCCTTCCTGACCTCACCATTGACCTTTGACTTCAGCAATTTCTCCAACACTGTAGATCACTTGAACACTTCATTCTTTATTGTTTTATTGTGATGTTTCATTGAATTCTCCTGATTTGACGTCAGAGTTAGTTATGATGTAATTATTTACATTATCTATAATGCCTTTTATCTGAAATATGTGTACATTTGTACATTTTTCTTACAGCTGCAGTAAATTTATCTTTGTCATTTTAGTTTTTTGGTACATTTTTAGTAGATTGCATTATGTATTCTTTTCTCTTGCATTGATCGTGTGTTTTTATTAATTACAGAATGTTTTCTGGCTCACTTACATTGGCTACCGGTTGTCTACAGAGTGGATTTAAGGATTTTACTGATTAATTTTAAAGCGAGGCCTTGCCCCAAGTTATTTAGTCGCACTTTTAGTGCCCTACATACCCTCTCACTCCCTGAGATCCTCAGATGCATCATTCCTGGTTGTTTCACAGCCCAAATATATCCACAGAGCCTTTGCAGAAAGAGCTCTAAAACTGTGGAATGACCTGCCTGAGGGGATCAGGGTTGCAGACTCTGTTTCAACTTTTAATTTGCTTTTAAAAACGTACTTTTATATAAAAAAAAAAAAGTATGTTCAATATCATATTTTTCTCTAATGTTTTATTGGTTATTCTTATTACTATGATTTGTTTTTATTGTGTTCTGGAATTATAAAGTAAGTAAGTATTGTAAAGCACTTTGTTTTTAAAGATGCTATATAAATAAAGTTAATTATTTTTATAGTTATAGGTTTTTTTGTGGATATCGAGCTGGTGCGCCCTCGACAGGAGGTGGTCATGGTTGAAGTAGGCAAGTACCACTTATATATACACATATAACCCATATTATAACCACTGTCACAGTGTACCGTACATCTGTCAGGTTTTAGTTTATTTGACATGGCAATCAAGAGAAAGTTTCCTGCAGAATTAATACAAGTTAAATGAAGGAGAACTTCACAGATGTCCTGAAACTGTATGCTTGAAAAGAATGCAGACTAGATTTGTAAAACAAGGAGATAACACCGACACCCGCAGTGGTCCTTCTGTCTGAAGGAAGATTTCAAGTTAGTATTCACATTCACACACACACACAGTCTTGTAGATGGCATAATAGGGTTTGAATAGACATTTCAGTGAGAAATAGTGTAAAATGTGTTGAATCAAAACTGCCTCCTCTTCAGCAGCAGTGAAGGAGAACCAAAAACAAACTTTTTAAACCAGTGGTCTGGTTACCAGATGATTAGAATGAATGATTAGTGTTCTTATGAGTACTACATGCTTTGACTTCTACAGGCCTATTTAATTCCTAATGCTAAATCAACTTTACAACAAATCCAGTGCAAGAATACTTTGTTTAACTTGAGCTTGTTTTGTGCATATTTGAAACAGTCTACCAACATGCAGGATTTCTTCATATTGTAATGCAGTC
Organism: Larimichthys crocea; assembly: GCF_000972845.2. Classification (NCBI taxonomy): domain Eukaryota; kingdom Metazoa; phylum Chordata; class Actinopteri; family Sciaenidae; genus Larimichthys; species Larimichthys crocea. The sequence continues at coordinate 3,918,556 of NC_040028.1, forward strand.
AAAGACATAACAGATGTCCAGTTTTACATAAAATCCTGTCTGATAATGAAGATCATTTTGAAACTGACATTTGCTATCAATTAATTGGGCTCAATAGATCTTTTGTCACAGCAGCCAGTTTGACATGAAATAGTAGGTAAACAGGTGTTACCAATGATACAACTGAGGATCTATTCAGATCAAAAAGGGTCAGGTTGCTGCTGTGGTGCATGTTGGCACATGCATCATAGGAAACACGTGTGACTATTTCATGCCAAAATGGCATGGCCAAAACTTTTTTCACCTGAATTTCATCAAACATGAAGATGTGTAGAGTGACAGTTGCTTTGTTTTTGTTTGCTTTTTCTAGGTCAAAGAGTGAAACTACAGTGTTTAGCCTACATAGGCTTCAGTGAGGACAGTGAGATTTCCGTGTATTGGACTATTGGCTCAGACTTCGTTGAAGAACACAAGGAACTTGTCGAGTCCAAGAGATAGTGAGTTTCTGTTTCATGTCATGCACATACATAGACATGGAAGATAAACACACAACTGGCTGTCCCACCTGTCCGCTCAAGGCAATCCAAACTTTTCTCGTTTGTTGTTCCCCGTCGGTGGTTCCTACCAGAGCAGGGTCGTCCCTCTGTACCTTTCAAAAACTCCTGAAGAGCCAGCTCTTCAGAGAGGACCTTCTCTCCTAGAACTACCCACAAATGGACATGATAAATCTACTCTTCTAAGAACTGTCATAGCACTTATTGCCGCACTAACGCTTTCTTATCACACTATATCTTGATTGTTCCCTTCTCTGTAAGTCGCTTTGGATAAAAGCGTCAGCTAAATGACTAAACACTGCACAAACTGAGTGTGGGTTAGCTGTTGCCACCATGAGTTCAGCAGCAGAGAGACACACAGAGGGATGACAGTTTACCACGTATTTATTCGATACACAATACACTATACAATGCTTGCCGACTGCCACGCTCTTGCTACTGTCTCGTCGTGTGTCTGTGTCCGTTCTCAGCTCCCCCCAGGTCCAGCACACTACTGTGTTAAAGAGGAAGAGTGATTAGACACCTGGTTACAGGTGTGCTAATCCCCTCACCTGGTGCTGCTCTCCCGAGCCCTGTCCACACCTCTGCAGCTGATGCACCACGCCCCCTACACCGCATTGCATTAGGCTGAAAGCCAATGAACAGCATTTGTTAGCCATTAAATCTACAGGGTTTTCCGCAGGGTTCTAAAAAGTATTAGAAGGTAGTGAATCAATTTGATGAAAATTAATTAATTAAATGTCTGATTGCAAAGTTTTTTTTTTTTTTTAAAGAATAGCATGTGATCATTTAGAGTTCACAGAGGCCATTTATGAGATCAATTTATATCCAAGGAGGGGGGTGATGTTTTCACTGGCAGATGTGACCCACACCAGGCCGGGATCTAAACACGGAGCATCGGTTGTCACAGAGCTGTGACGTCATTTTAAAAAACTGGGTTTGTCAAGTTTAGTCAACATGTGAGAACTCGTCTGACACAGAGTCTCCTGTTGTTGATTCATGTGTGAAACAACGCCTCTGCTGTGGACTCCGGCAATGTGACTTATCCTGGTTAGGGAAACGCCCTGAAACTCTGTAATGATTCTCAAGAAGTTTGTGCTTAGTGTGAGGCTACAACATCACTGAATACTGAAAAGTTCTGTACATGGTTAATTGCTGGAGTAAAACTTTAAAAAGTTTAATTTCATAGACTGAAAATTATATTGAAAAGAAAAGTTTACAAGCATCCTCCTGTAAGACACTGCTGGTCAAGTATACTTGATGTTTTCATTAGAGTGGAGCGGTGAACTCTTATGCATTGTCATTTCTTTAGCAGATATCAAGTAGCATAATTCAAATTATGTAGATGGATCTACACTGAAAACTAAAAACAGCCATCTACTCAATTTTATTGGTAAAACATTTTGACACTCACAAAATATTGAAAAAAAAAACTGCTAAGGAGGAAAAACTTGGTTATGGAAAATTTCAAAATCAAAATCACTTTCAAGGAGGAAAATCAAAAGGCTACAAAGCATTAACTAAAATCACTACTAGCAGAACAGTAGCAAACAAGAGTCCCCCAAAAGGTGGAGGCTAGACAATACTATAAAGAACAGTAACAAAACAACTCTCCTAAAAGGTGGAGGCTAGATAATACTACACACTAAACTAAATACTAGAAACCAAAAGCAAGTCTAAGAAAAAGTTACAACCAAAAATCACTCTTACGAGGCAGAAACAAAAACTCACGAACCAACAGATTTAGGCTATGAACAAGGCTTGGCGCAGGCTTGGGTGTACGAACAGAGACGAAACACTTTGGCACAGGACAAAGGGAGATGCAGACAGTATATACACAGCGTAATGGGGAACAGGTGGAAACAATCAGACCAGTAAGACAAAATGTAAAGTAGAAATTTTAGGTACATCTGTATAACTACATTTAGTAGCATGACTTAAAAAAATTGAGTAGATATATTCAAAATCATAAGTCAATGCAATAGTAGCTCTAAGTCAAAACCACTTAGACTAATGAGTACTGTAGATATAATTGAAATGCTAAGTAGATGTAACTGAAAACAAGACTATCATTCAACAAAATGAATCTGCTATATTTAATTAATGCTTTAACTGAATGTGACTTTAGTTATTCCGGTATCTAATTAAAATATCTAATTAAAACAAATTATAAAACAATTTATACATATTAACATTTTAATTAAACGTTTATTTTTCAAATTAGTTCAGTATGACATGTCAGTAAATCCTACTTGACAATTTAACAATGTCAACACTGTAAAAACAGTGAGATGGCTGTCTGCATACACTTAAAAAAGGCATACCTCAAAACAGAATCAATTCTTCAATCCTCCTGTCTGCTTCTCCAAACTAATGCCATCTACTGTAGATAACACACTGACGATGGATAAGTACATTATACAGTCTTGTTACCTAATACTCTCAGCACACAATAGCAAAACAAAAAACAAAAACAACAACAACAAAAAAGCCAGTAAACATTAAATGAAAACTGAGCTCAGCTTACATTATAACATAATAACAGTAAAATAATAAAGGTATTTTATTTAGCTCAACATTTAACCAAGTTTACTCTTGCCAATGAGTATGCTAAAAGGGTGAGTTGAACTCTGCATATGGCTGAAATTCACCAAATAACAGACACTTTACATTAATGTTATAGTTACACAACAGCAAACTATACCAGTCCATAATGCAATTGTGTTAGTATAGAAATCTCAACTCTTATGTAAACATTACAACAATACATCAGTTAAACAGGTATAGACGGGTATACCTTCATTATGACAGTATCATGCTGAACAGTAGTTGCAACTACATACGCAGGTAATTTTTCAGTCTCTGAACTTTGATCTAGCTCCAGCAGTACTTTTGGAAAAACACTGACAGCTGCCACTGACCTGCCACGGCAGCTGCTGCTGTTTTGGGCATTTGTTCTTATTTTTTATTTTATAAAAAATAGTCTTCAGTGTTGCATTAGACTCGCTGGCAGTAGCATTTCCATTATGTGATTTCTACATTAATTTGCAAGGTTTTCTTAATTCATCTCTTAACCTGCTGCAGGTGGCAGCCTCAGCCACCACATTACCTGCCGTAGCGGTTGCCGGTGTCTGGGGCAGCTGCCATTTGTGGCTGCGATAGCCTCTCTGTCTACGCCTAGCTTACGTGTTACCACAAGGGAAAACCCTGTAACATATAACAACATGGCTAGCTTCTCTGTCTATACTCACTTATTTTTGGGAAATATACTTAAATGATGTAAAATAAAAAAAAAAAAAAGTAAATTTAAGACAAAGATTTAGAAGGTATCAAAAAGGTATTAAATAGTTTTTAATTTAACCACAGGATTCTTGCATAAACCCGGATCTGGCAACCAGAACTTAAGCATAATCAAATTTAATCTAATCTTATCTTGACATAGGCTGCATACATTTTGCACTGATTGTAGTATCATTCAAAAAAACAAAACTCCTACTAGCTAAATGTTGCTAATTTAAATTTGAATAAAAGCATACATATCATTTTCATGACGTTCTTGTTCAACTGCCTAATTTTTTGAAACAGTTTGACTGATTGATTTGTCCTGTCCCTTTTAGTATTCACAACAGCGGCAAGGTGTTTGTCGAGTCCACTCTCTCCATCTCTAAAGTTCTTCCTAAGTTCCTGCGTGTCCGCTTTCAGTGCAAAGTACAGAGCCCAGCTGATGAGAAATTCGGCTATGTTTGGCTGCAAGAAGGTATTTCCTTATCTTCTTTTTTTATTCTATATTGTATTAAACTAAAACAGTAATATGCAGTAACATCAATTTCAATATTAATCCACAAAGGAAAAAAATTGTCAAATCTGTTTTGAACTCATGTCATAAAGACATTTTGGAATCAGATCTAACTTCAGCAAACAGTATACAGATTAAATCTTTTATCTTTTTATATTTGAAATGCTCACTCATAAGATTAAATTCATAAATATCACTGAAATTACAAAATCATAATGTTTCAGCAGCAATATTTTTGCATGCAGCCTTAGAGTTTTGAGAATTCTCAAAGTCTCCTGTTTGAGCAGTGGCTCTGTGCACAAAGCCAGGTCCACATCAAAAGTTAACTAATCTGCAAGGAGTCTTGAATTTAACACAGCAGCACCTTCGAGATGAACTTGAGCACTGACTTTGGGCCAAACATCAGTGTCGGACCTAACTGATGCTGTTGTGTCTGATTAGGAGAAAGTCCCTGCAGCTAAAGAAGAGGAGGCTGTTAAAGTAGCATGACCACCTGCACAATATTGTGTCGTTCCCTCTTTTTGCATGGACTCCACTAGACCTAATTAAACAGGATGCAATATGGTCCCAAGTCTCTCAAGACGTTTTAAAGTTCTAAAGGTTGCTTAGTTTATATTTTAGTACTTACGTAAAGTATGACAAACGTTGTGTTTGAAATGTGAAACAAATACACTATACACACTTCTTAGAGATTTCCACAGGATGGATCCTTTCTGAAACCCTCACTTGTTTATTGCAGTTTTGTTTATATGAACTTAAATGTTTAATTTAATTTGTTTTTCTTTCATCTTTGTCACCTCCTCTCTCCAAGTTGACCACAGTGCCTTCCACACACGTGTGGCTCTCTGCCTTGCGGCCTCTGTGGCTGTTCTGGCCCTGGCTGCTGCCTTCTTCTTATTTAAAGTAGATCTGGCGTTGGCTTACAGGAAACTGTTGCAACATTTTTCCAAACAACAAAGTATGTATTACCGTATTATGTGACAACCACAATGAAAACAGAAAAAGAAACCGTTTATGACGGCAAATGAAAAGAACAATATGCTGTTTTTTCTGCAGCTCCAGATGGGAAAGTCTATGATGCCTATGTGAGTTTTCTTCATTCCGACACCCTGAGTACAGCTGAGGCAGAGAGCTTTGCCCTGCAGATCCTTCCTGAACAGCTGGAGAAACAACACGGCTACTCCCTGTACATCAGAGGAAGGGACGACAGTCCAGGAGAAGGTCGGGAACATTATCCTTTTTCCATGTTGGATAGGTTTCTTTCCTCATGAAACATTTGCAAGGCCAATCTCTGTCTTTAACGAGTAGGTTCCTATACACAGCATATCTGCATGATGGATGCAGTTGGAAAAAAGGTGTATCTTATCACCAAACATCTACATATTATGTGTGTTTTTTTAAAGGGTTGTAACTCAAATACCAGTTTTGGTGTACAGTTGGTATTGCACATTTTACTCACAAATAATCAAAATTATGGATACTTACAGAGACTGTGTAAAACATGGACGTCACATCTCTGACCCACAAGTTTCTAAAGAGCCGTTGTGAAGCTCAGAGTGTAGTGGCTAACTATGCAAACTTGAGACTGACCTCTCTGGAAGCAATGTTGCATTACATTATTCGACAGGCATTTCTTTTTGTAATTTCAGTGATTTCAGAGAGAAGAAATGGCTTCTTGGAAGAAGCTAGAAATTAAGCCCAAAAATGCCATGTGGTACCAATACTAACACTTCCCCAGTGCATACTCTGGGCAGCCCGGCTAACAAACTGAGCTGACATTAGCTAATAACACTGGGGAACACAATTTTTGTTGAGTTAGGTCTGACAGCTGTTTTTAACTAATTTTTGGGTGTGGAATCCAAAACAGTCTGTGCAATGATCTTTTTGCTCTCGCCAAACCATGGGGATACCAAATGCCAACTTTTTACGTGTTCCTTTGGTCAACACCCGTAAACTCTCCACACACTGCTTGCACACTTTGTGAGGGGCCCATGGCTTGTCTTGATCACAGAGTTTTACTTTAAAATATAAAAACTATGCTTGTTTGACAAATGCACTGATGTTTGCTTTCCTCTGACTTGGAAAGGTGAAACTAGCACAAATATAGCAAAAGGAGTCAGGGTTGTTTAGGCATTTATGACGAGAAGTAGCGGGAGCAGACATGATCTGAAACAAAGAAAATATATACCTATGTAAATAAAACACTAAGATGGAATAGTTACAAGCTTTGAAAACTACAAAAACAGCATAAAACCAAATAGAACTTACAACAGTATGCCCATGGTTACAAGGTTAATTCCTACTATGCTAGCTTTCTGTTTGCAGATACTGATAGTACTGATCTATTGGGAGCTGCACACACCTCTCACCGCACTGTCTCAGTTGTGACTGCACAAACAAAAAACAAAAAAATTGACGTGCTAGAAAAAATTTTGGAATCACCATGCCAATTTTAGTTTTAATCAGAACAGAAACTATATTTTATGATACATCTTGTAATAATCTAAGTAAGTAATAAGTGATTGTTATTATTGGCGGCGTGATATGATGTATGACATGTTGGTGAGGTTTCAGTTGTCCTATTGTTGAGACGGACATTAAAGTATTCATGCTACACTAATTTAGTCAAAGTCAAGTTTATAGTTAAAGCTAAGAGTAACCAATAGTTGCACACTGGACCAGTTTAATCTAGATTCGTAGGGACGGTTAATGAATTGAATTGGACACCACCATGAGTAACCAGGACACAAAGTTAGGTTGTAGCAAAATTATTGTATAAACATAGCTTTGTAACATTTCACAACAGCAGACTGGTCTTTTACTCAATTAAATGTCTTTTGAATCTGGTGCACCAAAAAAAAAATTATATTTTCCCCCCAAAATGAAAGAGTTTAGTTCAAATCAATCGTCTCCTGAAATCCTTTTTCGCAATCCTACCACGCTGATAAAAGGGCAGATGAATAGTCCTCAATCCAGGTACTCAACATGGGTGGCTCGCCATCTCCCTCGTCAGGGAGAGAATTAAATCCAGTCCAGGATCCAGAATCCAGGGGTATCCAAAAAACCTAGCCTGTGTAGTATAACACGGCTTATAAACATATGCAAATATATTCCACTTTTTTTAACTGTACAGCTTTAACTTTATCAAAATCAATTTTAATACAACCTTAATCCATGAATTTAGGATAATTGTTGTACTGCAATTTTAACATATGAAATGTCAACTTTTACATTTTACAAACAACTTATTTAATGGCCATAAGCAAATGTAAAATAACTGAAATTGTAGATGATTATGAAAACCACTTACAGTTTAACATGAAATGCTCACTGTATTTGAATAATGCATGTAAGGAATATAGATTCCTGTCACAATACTGACACCTGTGGTCGTGCACACCAACAAGGGAGTAATTCACACAAGTTTCATAGTGTATAACCTTAGCTGGATAATTGCTTACTTTAAATGAAAAATGTAAATAATACATATATTCATACACAAATGTTTTTATTTGGCTCTACCATGAAAGAAATACTAAAACAGAACTTTCCACTACTGCTCAGTGGCTAAACACTTGGCTAATGTGGCCTTGTGAAAATAAAAGCATAAACAATGAACAGATGTCAGGTTTCTCCAACTCTTGCTTGTTGAATTAGTTTTTCTTCTTTTACGTGAGGTTTAATTAACGAACGTTTCACTCGCAATTTCAGCTTGTTTTCATTCATTCGCTCTGCGCCGTTGTCTCCCTCTGCACACGTTAGACTGTGTCTCTCTAACCTGAGCGAAAAGGCGCAACTTACTTCATTTTACACCAAAAGTAATTAATCATTCCTCCTGAACCAATTGCGTTATTTGTTATCAAGTTTTTTGCTTACTGACTGAAAATCAGACATCTGAGTTAAGATAAAATAATGACTTAAATACGAAATAGCCAATGTGGAAATAAAAGACAAGAAAATACATAATCTGTCACTGAAAGGAAATAATTTGTGATTTAGTAACACCTAATTTCCCAATGGGTTACACAGCATTACAAGAGCATTTCTGGTTCAAACCTGCTGGTGCAGGCTCCTATGTTAGTATGTACGCAAAATGTACCGATTCGGTGGAAGGACCCTTGTAGTGTAACTGTACTGGTTTTAGATATGATACCTAAACATAAAGCCTTTTATTTCCAGACAAATGTACTCTTTGAGACTTGATATGTTTACTAGGTTTAAAAAACTATTGGTGAAAGTTGTTTGTCCTGTTTAGAGATAATTACATTTGTTTTATTTACCTCTATTTTTTTCTTCTTGTTTGAGAGAACTGACTTCTTGGAAGTTTATCTTGCAGAAATATGTTTTTCTCATAGTGTGTTTCCTGTGTTTAATCTCTTACAGCGGTACATGATTACATTTCTGCTACACTGCGCCAATGCCGCAGACTGATAATAATCCTGTCGACTGAGGAAATATCTGCCGCTCATGGTGAAACAGAGGAAGAGCCATTATGTGATAACCAAGACAAGTTCTGCTATGAGCAGAAAATTGGCCTTTACGACGCTTTGACTCTGAACAACCTCCAAGTAATTCTTGTGGAAATCGGTGAGGAAAGACTTTGTGTAGCATCTGGAATCAACAACTCACTAGAAATTGCAAAGTAAATACATGAATGACATGCATTTTAATACATCTGAACAGTCTCCACTGCTTCAGAAGCAAACACATTATATTATCTATAGATTGAAATTTTGCTGCATACATCTAAGAAGTCCTTTGGCAAACTACATTTTCTTCTGTTATGATTATAATGCATCAGAGCAGTGAGTCTACTTGAATTCTCTTAAACGTGTACACTGTAGGAGAATAGATATGCTGATTATTATCTATTTGAGTCAGTCCAGCTGGCTAACAGCTGTGATCTACAGCAAAACTGGCATGAAAATTATAGTTTTAAACATAATGAAAGCATCCATCATATAAAATTCCATACAACATCCACCAAATCTCCCTGAAAACAGCTGTGCCATCTTGAGATGAGAAAACATTCTAAACCTTATCAGCTCAAATTACACCTTGCCAGCTCTGACTGCATGTGGTGTGCCACTATTTTTTTATTTTTTTATATGTTTTCTGGCCTACCCTTCATAAGAATATCTCACATTTTGGGAAATACACTTTCACAATTCACAATTTCGTCACTTTTCTTCAGAAAACCAGCAGCAGGTTAACTTATCTTAGCTGGACAGACCAGAAAAAGTTCTTTTGTCACATACAGTGAACAAAAAATAAGTTAAAAATAACATTTATGTTAACTGAAATACTGAATGCATAATGTTTTCTGCTGCTGTGAAAGGAGAAAAGGAAAGCTGATAGGGTGCTGATCTTCATCAATGTTCTTCCGCATCATGACTGTAGAGAAGCTCACTTCTTTATTTAATCCAGACCAAAAATGACTAGTTGTAATTTTACAGGTTTGGTGGTTTACTCTCTGTTTTTGAGCCGTGTAGGCTGCAAGTGTAGACATAAACATTTTACTCCACAGAGTTTCTAAGTTTGAGCAAAACTACACAGGAGGTCTGGATTGGGCAACATCCTAAAATTGCTTTACTGGTTATTGTGAAGGTTTGATAAGATAAATATGTTCATAACTTTATACCATAACATGCTTATTTGAATATAAAGTCATCATTCTTTTCTCTTTAACCAGATGGTCCGGTGGATTACAGTTGCCTGCCAGAGTCTCTGCGCTATATCAAGAGGACACAAGGATCTCTGAAGTGGAAGAAACCCTCCTCTGGAACCCACAAACTTAACAAAATGTGCTCAAACAGAAACTTTTGGAAGAATCTGAGGTACCGCATGCCCTCAGTGCCTGCAGGGAGACTCCAGACTATTGTCTAAACGACTCATTCCCTAACCTGTATCCTGACCCTCATTAGGGGTTCTCAAAGCTTCACAGATGGGTCTTGAATTTATGTGGTGTAAGACACCTTTGTAAATTCACAGTAGCCGTTGATCTCAACATTTTATTAATTTCTGGGAAGGCAACTAATGGAACTTGTTATTTTGGATTATTATGTAAGACATGAACTCGAACACTCTTGCACGTTCAAAACCGCATGTTCTCTCCATGTCTGGTTGGTATCTCTCCGGGTTCTCCAGCTTCCTCCCATGGTCCAAAGACATGCACCAAATAAGTGTCCCTGAATTACACTTCAATAACAGTTCTGTGGATAGAAATTGCATTAGAAAAGTATGTAGTTAGAGCTAATAGAGCAATGACCAAGTGTCAGGAAGTAGAAAACACTGAATTTGTCAAAGAAATAAACCCAATAAGCATGATTGTTAAAAAATATATACAACAGACAGGATTGTATGACTCTTTAAAACTCTCTAAAGCTGTATTCACAGGTTTTAAGATGTTAGGGTGCACAGCTAATTTCACACTGATCAAGGTCATCTGCTGGATTTTATCTGGGCACAGAACAAGAATACTTAACAAATAACACAGCTTTGTGCCACAGATAACAGATTTCAATCCTTTGCTCTCATCTCCTTGGTTTGATTTTAGTATTTTTGTACATTTATCTTTTCTTTCCCACCTTGGCAAATGTTTCATGATAGTGACAACAAGGTTCAAAGAAAGACCGAAAACCTTTCAAAAGTTGCTTCACCCGGTTTACAGTCCTTAGATAATGATCAGAACAGAGCGCCAGCATCTCTACAAACATGTTGTGAAAGAACATTGATAAAGATCAGCACACTTTCAGCTTCCCTTTTCTCCTTTCACACCAGCAGAAAACATTATGCACTCAGTGTTTCAGTTAACATAAATGTTTTTAACTTGTTTTTTGTTCTCTGTATGTGTTCAATATTTGACTACAGAACTTTTTCACAGCAGCCATTTTGACATGATATAGTAGGGTGATCACAGGTTATCAATGATACTAACTACTTGACTCCATTCGGGTCAAACAGAGTCAGGGTGCTACTGTGGTGCATATTGATGGAAAGGGAGTTTTTCTCACAGTCATATTCCTGACACCACTTTCTAATTTTGTATTTATTATGGTTGGCATGCTTTAATCGTATTACCTGGAATTCACCCTGATACAGATAAGCCAATGGGTGTTTGGGGACCTGCCAAGTTCTGCCTTTTTATGGAAAACAACCAGACTCAGTCTTAAGTGTTTTGATTATTCCATTCAGAAATAAAATAAAATACTGACATTTTCCAAGCCGTTGTTCAAGTTTGTGCGATCCAGTCTGTTTTTGGGTTCAGAAGACTGCCAAACCTAACAGTCCCAAAAGTATTTCCTGGTGAATAGCCAAGAACAGTGATTGTGCACAGCTTCCCTAAATCTCATCAAAGTGATGTAACCTGTAATGTTTCAGATAATCAACACGAGTGAATCCGTACAACACGAAAACAAGACAGATTCAGCATTGGATGGATTTCCGGGAGTTGTGTTGTAAGGAGCCAAATGCAGCAATAATCAAGATGATAGAGATAGTTTATTTATGAGAAGTGTAATGTAATAAACATAATTACCTTATACAAACAAGCCCAAACTGGCATACTGAGATTGTTTTTTCCCTACTCAGAGGCTTGTTTTAAGGGGTGGAGTCTCTGCAATCAATCTCACATTCTTCCACCCATCTGCATATTGTTTGAGATTTCCTTTGAATGAATGTCAACTTGGTTGCCAGCTAATCCCAGCAGCCAAATTCCTGCTCATTACTGAACTGTCACTGGATTAGTCACTCATGTTGGGAGATAAAGTCTGGATTGCAGTTAGTGTTTCAGTTCAGCCCAAACACCTGAAGCAAAATGATCTGTCAGTGTGTGTGTGCAGATCAACTGTGGAGCTTCTTGCGAAAGTGGGACATATTTGTCTGTTCTCATGCATGTCCTTATCTGTTCACTCCAGATCAGTGTTTTGTTTTCCATTAGGCTCTTTAATGTAAGATTAATGGGCAGGTAGATCTAAAACCTGTGTATGAACTGTAGGTTTATGCCATTGTTGGTGAGAAGAGACTTGCAGAAACAGAAGGGGATACTGGGCTGCTGCCCACTAGTGGGACTGCAGACCGGACGGTACCTAGGGGACATGGACGCAGTGCTGCCTCACATGGACCTTACATGGGCATTTCCCCACTTCATGAGCCTCATGGCCTACAGCTCCCAGGTGTGCACAACGGTGTGGCGGAAGTTCTATCCCACCAAGGGACCCTACAGGGGGACTGGACTCTCCACCCAGAGGTGGTGGCAATGATTTGGAGCCAATATGGCAGAGTAGATTTCACCGTTGATACTCACTTATAGAGAGGAACAGCCTTCTGGGGCAGGATGCCATGGCTCATGCTGGACCAGTCTGCCTTCTATATGCCTTTCCTCCAATTCTGCTCATTTGTGTGGCACTGGTAAGAGTTCAACAGGGTAGCCACGGACTGCTACTAGTAGCCCCCAGTTGGTTCGGGAGGCCATCGTTTCCAGTGCTTCTAAAGCTACTCAAAGGGTGTTGTGGAGAAATTGCTGAAGTCAAAGGTTAATGTTGAGGTCAGTAGGGATTAATGCTGTACGTCTCCCCTGGACCGGGGGAGGGTGCCGGAGGGCCGACAACCCGGATCACCTGCCCGACCTCCATTAGTGGACACTCGCGGCGGAAGTGTCCGGGTTGCCCGCACCTCCAGCACTCCTGCCATGCTGCCCGAGGGACCCTCTGTGGGCTAAAAGCAGCGCCTGTAGCGGCTGGACCCTGTGGCGGAAGAGAAACAGAGGGGACATTAGTGCGAGGAGCAGGGGAGGGGCAAGCGGGTGTGTAATGTGGGGGACCGGGTACTGGCGCGGGTCTCTTGCGAGGTGCCAGGCTGGGACAGCCGGAGGACGCTGGCCGCGCCTCTGATGCCTGGCCCCGGGAGAGGACGTGTGACAACGCACCCACTCGAGGGTGCCAGCCGGCAGCCCCTCCACGAACTGTTCCAGTTCTTTCTCATTGTTGAAAAAGCTGACTCGCAGGAGTAAGTTGAAGGAAACATGATAAGAATCTGCAGGGCCATTTTCTGCAAGACACCTGCAGGTGCCATCTTCGTCCAAAAGGTGGCAGGGTCACAGAGAGATTCCTGCAGGGCAAGGTTTTCTTGAAGCTCAATTAGCTCTGACTGAAGAAAAGCAGCACTAGCCCAACAATAATATAAAAAAATGTAATCATCAAGTCTAATGTTACACTACAGTTCTGTAGTTTATCTGTACAGATTGGAGTCCATTAACAGACAAACATTTGTCTCCTCTATGAAACCTGGTCTGTATCTTCACTGTGCTGTATTCTTTTAAACTCTGATTAACTGTTTGTGGATCATCTGTTCTCTTCATCTCCATAACATGTGTCAGAGAGGGGCAGTACAGTGGTGCTCCCCGTTGCTTGTTAGTCGAGCAAATCAACCCCGTGAGAGGCAATCGAAGTGTCTATCGCTACCAAGAATTCTACCAAGATCTGACCAATCAGATGCCCCATCGCTACCAAGAATTGGGAAAACCTATCACGTCTCTCTGCACCAACCAAGATTTGACCAATCATAATCCGTAGAACTACCAAGGATGGCACAGAATGGCACTCCCTCCAAAAGCCGGCTCAAAAATTTAATCCGGACTGACATCGTAGTTTGAATATTATATGTTTACATAAGTTTACATTACACGCTAGCAGGGTAGTTCATGTGAGTGTAATGTGTGCATGTAATCTAGTTTATCAGTCATTTTCATATCATTAAAGTTATGGACAATTCTCCATTTGAACCATCCAGTTGAAACATAACAACACTTTCTGTCAGGCTGTCACTCAAAGATGTGCTAGCCTATTTTCTTGCCTATGCAATCACGTAAATAACACATAATAATAATAATGATAATTCATAATGGGCAAGCCATCTGGTAGTAAAATGGACGTTACCTAAACGACTGTACAAGATAGAAGTGATATAGACGACACTTTATGAATGAAATCCATGTTTCCATTTTATTTTATTGTTTTGTTTTATTTTTATTTTTATTTGAACATTCATTTAGCTAAAACAGACATTTATGGATCAGTCCATGTATTTGGGTTGTTTGCTGAGCATGCTAGGTCAGCCTCTGTGCATATAAATAGTTTAGTAGTATTAGAAGTTTTTTTAATAGTTTAGATTGGAGTTCAGGATACAACGGTTCAGAGGCTTTATTGTCATATGCAGAGATGCATAAGTTATCAATGCAATGAAAATATGAGTTTGCTGTCTCTGTCCTGTAGTATAATGATCTGAAATAAATATGTACGGACTGCATCCATGATGCTATATTGAAATAGATTACAAGAGTGCTAATTATGCTTATACAATATACACATAATTATGTGCAATATAAGAGGACACACATGTTTTGTTTACCATACAGAATGGATCCTACATTTAGGAGAAGAGGGGATGGTTGTGCCAGATTTAGAGGATGCAAAAAAGATGAAGTAAGAGAAAAGGTCATGGGCCTGAGCTCTGTCACAGCACAAAGTGAAAGAATCTGCGAGGAGGGCTGTCCTGCATCATGGTGGGGACCCCAGTAAAGAGCAACACCTCCTTGAGAGGAGAGTTTATAGGTATCGAATATCTATTTAGCTAAAATAATGCCGTCATCAAGGACTACAACATAAGAGGCCCCCACGACACTTGAGATGACGAGGACATCACAGTTGCAGAGGGGGAGTCTGGTTTGGAAGCAGTTCATATGGATGACCCAACTGTTCCCACCCAGGACACAATATGGCCTCCACAGCAATGCACTCCATCGGCCCTACCTCCAACAACTAGACCTCCAGCTGCTCTAACTGATGTCTACAGCACCATCACTTTAGCTTCACTCACAGCACCACCAATTTAACCCTCAGTAAACAGTTTTACTATTGCCACAATGAATGGTAAGTTTTCACTGAATTCTTAAAGGTGTCAGTGATTGTGATTTATAATTACAAATCACACGTTCATTACATGTGGCTGTCTCACTATAGAAGCAACAGCACTATTAATTTTCATTTGATGACAGTCTGTCTATTTTGTGAACCCCCTCAGTC
Source organism: Larimichthys crocea (assembly GCF_000972845.2). Lineage (NCBI taxonomy): Eukaryota > Metazoa > Chordata > Actinopteri > Sciaenidae > Larimichthys > Larimichthys crocea. Next base: position 3,933,966 of record NC_040028.1, read on the forward strand.
AGATCATCACGAAGCGCAGGTACGGGTACCGATTCCGTAGTGGGGCAACAATCAGCCACCTGCTTTACATGGATGACATCAAGCTGTATGCCAGGAACGAGCAAGAAATAGACTCACTGATCCACACCACCAGGATCTACAGCGATGACATAGGGATGTTATTCGGATTGGACAAGTGTGACCGGATGGTCTCAAAGAGAGGCAAGATGATCCGGACTGAGGGGATTGACCTACCAGGGGGCAACATAGGTGATATCCAAGACAGCTACAAGTACCTTGGCATCCCACAGGCTAATGGAAACCATGAAGGGGCCACAAGGAAGTCAACCACAGCCAAATACCTCCAGAGAGTAAGGCAGGTCCTGAAAAGTCAGTTGAATGGTAAGAACAAGGTCCAAGCCATCAACATGTATGCACTACCAGTCATCAGATACCCCGCTGGCATCATAAACTGGCCAAAGGAGGAGATTGAAGCCACAGATATCAAGACTAGAAAGCTCCTCACCATGCATGGAGGGTTCCACCCCAAGTCCAGCACCCTGAGGCTATACACTAAGCGGAAAGAGGTAGGCCGAGGGCTAGTGAGTGTCAAGGCCATGAGGGTGCAGAGGAGGAGGAACAGACAACCTGGAGGGACAAAACCCTACATGGCATGTACCACCGTCAGATAGAGGAAGTGGCTGATATCAAGAAATCCTACCAGTGGCTGGATAATGCAGGACTGACAGACAGCACAGAGGCACTAATCATGGCAGCACAAGAACAGGCCATAAGCACAAGAGCCATAGAGGCCAGGATCAACCAGAGTAGATCAGACCCATGATGCAGACTGTGTAAAGAAGCCCCTGAGACAGTCCAGCACATAGTAGCAGGGTGTAAGATGCTAGCTGGATCAGCGTACATGGAGAGGCACAACCAAGTAGCTGGGATAGTATACAGGAACATCTGCAACCAGTATGGAATAGAAGTACCTAAATCCCGATGGGCCATACCACAGAAGGTGGCTGAGAACAACAGGGCCAAGGTTCTGTGGGATTTCAGCTTCCAGACTGACAAACAGGTCCTGGCTAACCAACCCGAACATAGTGGTGGTGGACAAAGAGCAGAAGAGGGAAGTGGTGATAGATGTGGCAATCCCAGCAGACGCCAACATCAGGAAGAAGGAACATGAGAAACTTGAGAAGTATCAAGGGTTGAAAGAGCAGCTGGAACGGATGTGGAAGGTCAAAGGTTGCGTGGTCCCCGTGGTAGTGGGGGCACTTGGGGCAGTAACCCCCAAACTGGGAGAGTGGCTCCAGCAAATCCCAGGAACAACATCTGAAGCCTCAGTCCAGAAGAGTGCGGTCCTAGGAACACTGAAGATACTGCGCAGAACCCTCAGACTCCCAGGCCTCTGGTAGAGGACACGACCTTGAGGATGACACGGATACCACCCAGCCGGGGTGCCATGAAGTCTGACGTCAGCGAAGTTTCATTCAATATATTCAAAGTTTCATTTCATATATTCAGACTTCATTCAATATATTTTATAATTCAAAAACACAATAGCAAATCGAATAACACAATAGCAAATCGAATAACAGAATAGCAAATCAAATAACACAACAGCAAATTCAATACGGAAAGGGTAGGTAACCTCGGGCGACATGAATCGCCGCTGATAGGACTGGTGGTCCTTTGAACCGGAAGTACATGGCTTACATGTTTTCAAAATATGAGCGCTCTTAGTGATAACGTACGCGCTGCTATTAAAGATTATTTTGATGCAGGACATGGATATGCCGCGATACTACAGAAGCGCATTGCATTCACTGGATAAAAAAAAAAAAAATGACACTTTAGGCCCAAGGAAAGGTGCCTCATTGGCCACTGCACTTAAAGTTAAAGTTAGAAAGATATTGGCACTTCCAGGATCAATAACTCTTAAGTGAAAGGTTGTTAAAACACAAAACACGCATATTGTCAACCGTAGTAAGACAGACAACAAGCAACAACCTAATGTTCATCAAAACAAGCCATCCTCTGAGCCATACCAACAACATTAGTGTTTACTAGGATTTTTCATAATTTCTGGGAATTTTTATTAGGAATATGAATCAACAACTTCAATATGATACAGTACTGCAGTAACGCTATCTACGCTTTAAAATCTAGTGCCCGACTACATCGGTTTGTACCACCAGTCCAATCAGCGATGATTCATGTCCCCCGAGGGTACCTACCCTTTCCGTTTTTGTTATTCGATTTGCTGTTGTGTTATTTGATTTGCTATTGTGTTTTTGAATTTGCTTTTGTGTTTTGCACTTCAGGGCCACCGTAGAAAAGGGAAGGAGACTGTGTGCATGTGTATCAATATGTGAATCTCTCCCTCTCTTTCTCACACACACACACACACACTCACACCTCTCTCTCTCTTTCTCTCTCTCTCTCTCTGTCTCTCACCGAGTTGAGCAATTGCAGAGAACATAAAGAAAGGAGACAGTCTGCAGTCTGACTGAACCGAATCGAGCTGTAAACACACACTTTCATGAGGTAAGCTTGCATGTTTATTTGAACTGATTAAACATAAAGCTTTACAGTGTTAATTAGGTGTCTGGGTGAAAAAAAAATAAGGGTAAAAGGTAACTTGGAAACTTACAGATGTGCGGGACAGCTGTATGAAGCAAACAGTCAAAGTCAAATAAAATGTTTTACACACTATATATTAAATTCTGTATTTATAATATTTAGATAATGTAAGACCTTGAAATCCAAATAATTTGGATGGGCAAAAGTAAAGGCAAGTTGGAAGTTTCAAAGTAGGTAGCACAGCATGCAAATATTTACCGCATTTAAATAAAATAACGAATGTAAAATTATGCAAAGGTTTATAGCACAGTGGCAGAGGAGGAGAACAGCCCTGCCAATGAGCAGAAAACTAAAAGAAGAAGAAATACAAAAAGTCTGGGATTTGCTTGTTTATTTTGCTTAGTGATTAGTTATTTGCACAGAGCCCAAGGCAATTATAACAGTAAAACATTTTAATCAATATTTTTCTATTAACCTCTTCAACTCCACTCCTCCTTATAATTTGGGTCTCCAATATATACCACATAGAAGTGTCAAAAATGTGGTGTCATATTAAATAATGAAATTGAAAAGGGCTGACAGATGTATATGATGGCCATTCCTATGCTCTGTTGGGGTTAATGATTTGTAGATTTGGTGAAAAATGTAACCAAAATCTATCCATAATCTATTATGTTTCATGATTGCTTGTATAGAGCATCAGAAAGAAACAGATATCAAGGCAGCTGTTTCTATGTCTATGATATGTCAGTGTCTAAATCTCCTGCTAATTTCTGTTTTTAATTATTAAGAATGACAAAATACCAAAAAGAAGCATTATGCAAGTAAGCAACATATAATAATGTAATAAATACAAACTAACAAGCAGGGTGAACTCACATCCTGTCCTGTCCTGTCACTGTTTCTCAGAATTTCCCATGTAACTAGTGTTGAAACTGTTTTGATCGTTTGTGGGGGTGTGATGGAGCACAGTTACAGGAACACCGTTGTGGTTAATGGTTTTTATCATTGAAGTTCTAATAACATGTTCAACATGAAGCATAATACCATTTAACTCGGAATATACTCTGTCTCTCTCAGAAAATGGATACTTCTCAACTTCTCATCCTCATCTTCCTGGTGATAACTCCAGCTGTATATTCCGGTAGGATACACATTATAATTAAGAAGAATACAAGGCATAGAAGAGTGTATTAAAGGATATGTTTATGTAATGGTAACCATTTAAGAATGAACACTCAAAGTGTCTTGCAGATACACTACCGGTGTAATGTAATGTTTTAGAACACCCCAGTTTTTCTAGTTTTGTATTGACATTCAAGCAGTCCAATGAATAGCTTGAAATTGTACAAAGGTAAGTGGTGAACTGCCAGAGGTTACCCAAAACTGAAAAATAATGTAAATTTCGGAATTATACAAAAAGGTTTTTTTATACACTAAGAAATGGGTTAACAACTTAAAGCTATTCTGCAGCAATGGAGGTTGATCAATTCCCACAGGTATCTCTAATTGATTTCATGATTTGTTTTTTAACTTCAGTTGTTTATTTGTTCTATGCTTTCATTTACAATGAGTACAATGAGACATTGAACTGCAGAATTTCAATAAAAAAACTGGTAAAATAGGGATGTTTTTTAAACCGGTTTTCTAAAGCTGAAGGCCCTCCTAAATAGACAGCCACTACTGTAAAATAATGGAGTTTAATAGCAGGATTAGACTGTGTGTATAAAGAACATGTTCTACAAAAATCTGCATATTTAGAGGAGACGAGGTCAATATAACGGTCATAGATTTTATCCCACCTGTATCTATGTTTTGAAATGAACAGTGTATTTACATTCCTTGTTAAGGAAGGAATGTGAATACGATTACAGAACACTGAAAAGATAAGACTGGAGATATTCTATTTTGTTTTATTCTTTTGATATTGGTATTTAATTTCTCAGTGCCACAGAGCTCCATTGTCCAATCAGCCACGCTGTTGCACTGGGTGACATTCTCCTTCATTACCATGAACGTACACACTGGAATCAATTTTCAGACAATCCTGCGTACATCATCCTGGAAATATTCATAGCATCAAATGTTTATTAATCCACAGCTGAAAATAGTTACCAATAAATCCACAATTTACTGTTTAAGTTACGTTTGCTAAAATTAAAGTGCTTCAAATGAAATCTTTAACAGTTATTATGTCTTCAGTGGGACGTAAATGGGTTGGGGTCGATTGCCACACATGGTAGAAAGGTTATAAAGTATTGAAAGACGGACTGATCTATTCTTAGTTTTGTTCTTTGGGCATGGGATTTGTTGTCAGTAACAAAAATATTAAATAAAAGTTATTACTTTAATTTGAAAAAGTACTGCAGAAAATCAAAATCGCAATAAATGTAGCCTCTATTTTCCTGGACATTTACATATCTGGGGACTCTGATCTCTGGTCTAAGCATCTTCTTCATTTCCAGAGACAACCAAGCCCCGATGTTGGAACTCTTCAATGGAGTCATTTAACCTTTCTGAAGGGGAAGCATTTTATTTTGTACATTCTGATCTGTATGATGTCAAAATCACTGATGACAAGATCACATGGTATAAAAATAATGCCCAGAATGATTCTGAGCAGATTTCCACTGATGAGAACAAGACGGTACATTATGTACACACACACATATATCATATAAATCATATAAATATAATATATTTATATATAATATGAAATAAATACAAAATAACAAGCAGGGTGAACTCACATCCTGCTCTCACTGTTTCTCAGAATTTCCCATGAAACTAGTGTTGAAACTGTTTTGATCGTTTGTGGGGGTGTGATGGAGTACAGTTACAGGAAGCAGTGTTGTGGTTGATGGTATTTATCAGTGAGGTACTGAAAATAGTTACCAATAAATCCACAATTTACTGTTTAAGTTTGCTAAAATTAAAGTGCTTCAAATGAAATCTTTAACAGTTATTATGTCTTCAGTGGGAACACTACGTAAATGGGTTGGGATCAAGTGCCACACATAGTAGAAAGGTTATAAAGTATTGAAAGACGGACTGATCTATTCTTAGTTTTGTTCTTTGGGCATGGCATTAACAGTTGTCAGTAACAAAAATATTAAATAGAAGCAGCACCAAAGCTACCTACTTTCTGTTAAACCTGTTATTTCTTTAGTATGCAAAAGTACTGCAGTAAATCAAGATTGCAATAATTGTGGCATCTTCTTCGTTTCCAGAGACAACCAAGCCCCAATGTTGGATCTCTTCCATGAAGACATTTAACCTTTCTGAAGGGGAAGCATTTTATTTTATACATGTTGATCTGTATGATGCCAAAATCACTGATGACGAGATCACATGGTACAAAAATTATGCCCAGAATGATTCTGAGCAGATTTCCACTGATGAGAACAAGACGGTACATTACCACGGCAAAGCACTCTTTTTCTTAAACCTCCGTCCTGAAAACTCTGGCTTTTACAGTGCACGGTAAGAATACTTCTCTCTAAAACATTGTGGCAGCTTTGGAAACTCAGGAAGATTACAGAGGACTGATAGAGAGAAAACAACAATCACCTGTAGCTCGATATCAGCAAAACCTGTAGGCTCATATTGGACTACAGTGGTTCAAATATTTGCGTTGTTGTAAAGATCATACTTCTTCTTTGGGCAATTCTAAAATGCATTTTTCCACTGAGATGATCCATTAACATGGTGATCTGAATCAGTTATTGCTTCTTTTCTAGGCGTGAAGGACCAGATGTCAGATGTCAGAACTTTCGTGTAAGAATTAACGTCTTCAAAGAAAAAAACAAAACGGAATTCCTCTATGGAGCAATTGAAAACAGTGACCGGAACAAAAAGGTCCCATGTCCAGAACCTGTCAGCGACACATGTAAAATGCTGAAAGGAAAACTGACTTGGGAGAAGGTATGGCCTAAATGTTTTTTTTTTTTTTGTAAATCTGTTGTTAAAATAGTTGCAGAGACCCAGCAACAAACTGCTATGGCTTCACTAGCTGATTAAGGGGAATGAGATGCAGGTGTGCTGGCATGTAACGACCAGCTGGCTGGATGTGGAGAGGGAATGGGAGATGATAGAACTAGCATGAAGGGACTATGGACAAAGATGTACAGTACATATATTATTATGATGAGCAAGTGGCCATTTATTTTTTTATTTTTTTAAAAACGAATGTCTATTAGACCAATAACAAGTCTATTAAACACCCATTTTGCAATGAGCCAGTGGTGTAAAATAGTAATAGTGCCACTTTGGTTATCAATGATCATCAATGTTTTTATGTTTTGGTAAATATAACCTTATCTCTGTTACTGTGACAGTGGCCTAAAGTACATAATATGATACATATAACACATTCTATTCAGGTCAAACAGAGTCAGGGTACTGCTGCGGTGCATGTCGGCTCACTGGAAAGTCTCTGCTGCACTAAATGAAACCTTAATTAGTATTACTGGTAACACCGGTGTTGACCCTACTATTTCATGTCAAAATGGCTGCTGTAAAAAAAGTCTTATGTTAAAGTATTATCTTTCCACTCTTTACATTTGTGCCCCCTTCTGCAGGACTTCAAACTTCTTCAAGGTCACGATGAAGCATCCTTGTGGATTTATAATGCTACCAAAGATGACGAGGGCATCTACACTTGCACTTGTACCTGGACACACAATCACAAGGTGTACAACTCATCAGGCTCCAAGAGGCTAATACATAAAGGTGAGAGAGCGTTTTCAGGTTTGTCATAGGCCTTCAGTTGCAATAATATCATGAGATGGCATATAAATAGCACCGCAGTTTTAAGGACATTTCATGTGTCAGGTTTATGTTTTGTAAGCTTGTTGCAAATAGAAATCTAAGAAATTGTATTTGTTGTGGATTTGCAGGAAAGAACAAAATCTAATAACAACATTGTCTTGTGGCTTTGGTTGTCATGGTAACAATAGTAAGATGATGAAACTTCCGTTATCATAATCAGGTAACCTCTGCTGTCATGGTAACACTGGTAAACATCTGATGCTTGTTGTTGGACCTTAGTTGTCAGATATCAGCGGTTTGTCACAATCCCTGCCATCTCATGCTGACACACAAGATAGAAAAGAAAAAAAGAAGTCATGAAGAGACAGAAAAGAATACATGAACAGCATTCTCGTAGGCATCCCTCTGCCTGTTTGTAATGTCATAACAACATATTGTTCTCTACAGCATAATTGCACCTTACACTAAAAACACATTAAACATTAAAAGCAATTTTAAAAAGGTGTGTTTTTGTCAGAGATTTGAAAGTGGGCAAGTCAGTACAGTCACGGATGTGTTTGGGGGGAGAGTTACAGAGGGAGGGGGCAGCTGCAGAGAAGGCTCTGTCGCCCCAGGTTCGGTGCTTGGTCCTGGGTGGAGGAGTCAGGAGGTTTGCATCAGATGAACGGAGACTGCGGGGCCTGGTTATGGAGGGCTTTGTGTGTGAGGAGGAGGATTTTGAACTGAATATGCTGTGGAACTGGGTGCCAGTGGAGTTTCTGAAGGACTGGAGTGATGTGATCACGGGTGCGGGTGTGGGTGAGCAGACAAGCAGCAGAGTTTTGGATGTACTGTAGTTTATTTAAAGTTTTGGATGGTGTGCCATAGAGGATGCTGTTGCAGAAGTCAATTCTGGAAGTGATGATGGGTTTCAGCGGTGGGGAAGGAGAGTGATGGGCGAAGTTGGGTTATGTTCTTGAGATATAAGAAGGCAGTTCTGGTGATTTGGTTTATGTGATGGTCAAAGGAGAGGTTATTGTCAAAGATGACTCCAAGGTTGCGACTGTGGGGGGATGGAGAAAGGGTGGAGTTGTCGATGTTGAGTTGTTATTAAAGAACATACACCTATATTTCATTTCTGCACATTACGATAAGTCCCAACAAGGTGGTCTAAGTAACTCTCCATTAACTGAATTATTAACATCAACTGCATATTTGTAACTCACACAATGCTTATCCTAGACAGCTCAGTGAATTATATACTGTATATTGTCACATTCAAGATGGGATACTGAGTGTGGTATTCAAGTTGTAAATTGCTTTGTAAAAATGTCTGCTATGTTTGTTTATTTGTTTTTTTGTCATTGACAATTCTACTTAACCCCTCTTTAACGGACTAGTAATCAGTGATCACATTTCCTTTCAGACATATTTGATCTGCAAATGACTTCCTCATGTTTCATGATTTGTGGGCCATTGTGTTTGGACAATAGTTCCGGACATTTTCAAGCATTAGTACTGATAATAACTTGGGTTAAAACACTGACCATTGTCAAGTTTGTTATGTAAGGAAACATATCAGTGCACTCATTGTTGTATGTTATTTGTACTTGCCTACAGATCTTACAGTCCACAGACTAGAAATCATCTCTCCGATAGAGAAGGAGTTATTTGCTGATGAAGGTAGGAAAACGTATGTGTTATAAAAAAAATAGTAATAGTAGTGTTCTTGCTTCAAATACTGTATCAACTAAACTACTCAAACAGTGTTTAGTAGTGTTGATTTTGAGTATTTTTGTTGAAACATGGAGAAGAAAATTAACTAAAATCCAAATAGAATAGACCAGAAGTGCAGACGGTGCATCCAGCTATTTGCTTGGCTCTAAGAACTAATAGAGTAAGTTGAAATTAGGTGAAATTGAATTTCACACCTTCATTTGGTTTGGTTCACTTTCACACTGCACTTTTTCACTCGCAAGGAGACCTGAGACCCATTTTTCAGGTGGACCAGAATTTGCTTGTTTGGTCCGCACCAGAGTTTAGATGAGCTTTCACACCTGCCCAAACAAACTGAACTATCCAAGGAAATTATTCATATATTCAGTGATATGATAGGTATCTCTTCTTCGGCTTTACTCGTACTGATGTTGCTCAGGAAGACCTAGGATATCTGTCTACATGGCCTCTGCACAAGAAGATTGCTGGTAGAATACCAGATAAGCAATCGATCAGATGTGTAAATGTCAAACTTATAAGTGAATACAAACATGCTTTTACACTGGACATAAAAGTTCACATAGACACAATACATCCTCACAGTAATTGTTACAAGATGTTCTGTAGCCCATTGAAATTACCAAAGTTTCTGTCAGCTCTAATAGGGTTGTTCTGATAGCAAACGGTATTGTAATAGTAATGGCACAGAGGGTTAAATGTCTCTAATTAAATGTGTTTTGATCTTTCTTTCAGGCTTTGAGATAAAACTGAACTGCTCAGTTTTCTGTGGAACTAACGTGGAACGTTACTGTAATACTAGCTGGCATGTTAATGGTAATCCTTTCAACCAGACTGTTGGATACTCCCAATCAAAAAAAACGTAAGCCCTCATCTGTGTGACTCATTGGTGGAGAAGCACATAAACACATCTCCACAAACACACTCAGTCAAACATTTGGTTTTCATTTGATAGCACATTATAATGAATTACATGCTGTAATGTAATGTGCTGTAATGTAATAGTCACGAAATATCTACTCAGTGCTCAAGAATGAATAGAATAGAATATCTTTATTTGTCATTATGCAATGCATAATGAAATTTAAGTGCAATACTCAGTGCAGGAGTAAAAAACAAATGTATACTATGTAAAAAAAAACATAGCATAAAACATAAACAAAACAGATAAAAGGGATAAAAACATGGAGAAATTAAAAACAAAAACAAACAATAAATAGCGCATACACCCACGTCCACATACATACATTTTATGAATTACTTACATGTGATCATTTAAAGCTGTGATGGCCTTTGCATAAAAAAACTGTTTTTTTAATCTGTTTGTATGTGTTTTCATTGTCCTGTATCACCTGCCGGAGGGTAACAGTAACAAGCAGCTTTTAGGAGAGGTGGTTTGCCAACAAATTAACTAACAAGCATGTTGGTGACCCAGGTGTATATGGCAGGGTAGTAGACTAATGAAGTGGACCTAGTGTTAGAATGTCAGATGCCAACGTGTTACCACACTTAGGAAAAAACAGAATTTCAGAGTGTGAGGGGGTCGGGTATTTCCTTGTTGCCCCCAGTGGGCTGCTGAGATGAATATCATTAGTTTTGCAAATACAAACTGAAACTTTGATCTGTATGATGGTGCAAGATAAAACTTTGTTTTTGCAAAGTATTCTGTGGATCCGCCACAAGTCTTAATGTGCAAAACTTTACAGCAATTAATCCAGTGGTTGTCAAGACATTTTACTTTGAACAAAAAATTTTAAGTGGCTGATGGAACTTGAGGAAAAGAAAGGGATCACAGTCAGTAGGATACATCTGATAGGATCCATATCTGTCTGTACCAAGTATTGTGGTAATTCTTTAAGAAAATGTTAAGATATTTTGAGATATTTTGCTGAATATCAGAAAGTGTGTTTGGAATGCCAGGGTAAAAGACCCCCTCATTACATCCAAAGTGGTGGATTGACTGACCCAGATGGGCTATGCTACTTCTATACTGCTATATATTCTACCTTGAATGTGACACTCAGCATAGTTTCCTGCTGCAGTACACCACTTTACTCTTTATATTGAAATATGATCTCTGTTTCTTTTATGAACCAAGTTCTGTGTGCTTTGTTAGGGTCGTCGAGAAGCCTTCAAAGAATACCATCTCTACTGCAATCCTGACCATCGAGAAAGTGTCTGCTAAAGATTTCCAGACTGAATTTAAATGTGCTGGCATGGGCTTTTATAAAACAACGTATCGAACATTAACTCTTAAGCGAAGAGGTCAGTGGCAGACTCATTGATTGCTGTCCAAGACTATATCAGGCTTTGTCTACACAGGCAATACTTGTTAGTTGAAAAAAAGAATCATTGTTGGTTTAAGTATTTGTATAGAATTTGATGTCAAAATTAAATAAACTGAATATTGCCATCCTTGTCTTTTAGCGATACACACTCACACACACAGACACACACACACACACACACACACACACACACACACACATATTTTCTTTTAAACTTCTTTTGTCTTTGTTTTTCAGAGTCAATAATTCCACTTGTCATTGGAGCAGTATGTGTGTTGTTGTTCTGTGTGTTTGCCGCCATTCTGATCAAGTTCTTCGCTATCGACCTTGCTCTCTTCTTCAGACCGTACTTCCCACTCAACAGTCAAAATAATGGTAATGAAGAATGTCTTTAATCGGTAGATCATGAAGAAAGAGTGTCAGTTTTTCTTCTTATGTTTTCACTGCACAGATCTTCACCTCTGGACAGTACCAGGCTCTCTAGCCTGCTCCTTATCTTTGCTTGTGGCTAGCAGCTCATTGCTACATTATACCTGAATTTACGATCCAACTGAAGTTGTATTGTGGATAATGTAGGCACGCCACGCTACATTTTTTGGCAGGTGTGCATGCCTGCCACACAATTTCTACAGTCTGCTATTATTTAAAACTCTTATGGACTTGGTTTGGCCTTCCTGGAGAGAAAGATATGTAGCATGTTCAAATTCATATCAGTTCCATTACAGCCTTTATAAACATAAATTGTATGTATATGTCAAAAACAGATTTCCTCACTAAAACATTCTTAATCTTACATAGATGTTATTTTGTTATTGCTGTTTCAAATCCTTTTCATTCATTTTTATTTATTTATTTATTTTAAAGATTATTTTTTGGGCCTTTTCAAGCTTTATTTGATAGAGACAGCTAAAGAGTGACAGGAATGTGGGGAAAGAGATGGGGAATGACATGCGGGAAAGAGCCACAGGTTGGATTCAAACCCTGCGAGAACTGGGCCTTTGCACATGGGGTGGATGCTGTACAAACTGAGCTAAACACCACCCTGTTAATCAATTTTTTTTTTTTTTTAACAAATGACAACCAATTGGTGATATTCACCCAATTGCCCAACCCTAGGTCCGAATGAACACACATTTGTATTCTCATATACAGCTCCTCTGGTCATACAATTAATATTTGTCAAGGCTGCACTGGGTTATAATGATCTCAGAACAGACTAATATTGACTCCACTAGGTTTTTTCATGTAGGTTTGTCCAGTGATTGGATTTAATTATGTCCATTTACTTGAGGACTGTACTTATGCTCACAAATTTAAGGCAAATGCAAGATTTTTCTTTTCCTCGTTATGTTGTATTTTTATTCTTTGTTCATGAAGCTGAAGTGCCCATGTCCATGAATTTGCGTGTATTTTCCAGATTCCAGGGTGTATGATGCCTACGTGGTCTATCAAATGCAGAACATGGACAAACTCACTGAAAACATGCTTGGTCAGTTCATCACAAACAATTTGCCCGCTGTCCTCGAGAAAAAATGTGGATATCGACTCTTCATCCATGGGAGGGATGACATACCCGGAGAAGGTCAGAATTTTTATTTGTGTGTGTGTGTGTGTGTGTGTGTGTGTGTGTGTATAGATATGGTGGCGCCTTTTAACTATTTGCACGTTGTATAGGTCATAGGTTACATGGTACAGCTAAAACTACATACCTTCATCAGGTAAGAAAAACATTGTAACAGTGCTGAAGCACAGAGAGAGAAACTAAATACGACACTCATTTTTGAAAGTCATATTAGAAACATAACTAAGAATGTTTTTAACATCTTAAGAATATTTCCAAAGTGCAACCGTGCAACTATTTTAAGCCTTTTGTCTGACCCCAAAGACCATCTGGAGCTGGTGGAGGACCGCATGAGGCAGAGCAGGAGGCTGATGGTCATCCTTACGCCTGGTTTAGGATCAGGGTCTGAGATCACAGACCAACATCCTGGCTTGCCTCAAAATTCAGTAATAGGAGGGTATGACTGGCAGGTAGGTCAATCCAGGGTTTAAATTAATTACTTAAACCCAATTTACATAAAAGTGATAAATCCTCAAAAGGACAATGGTCTGATTGAGATAAATACTTGCTCCACCCGTGCCGACAATTGAACAGCTGTTGATATATCCCCTTATTCTATTTAGTTCTTTGTTGTACTAATTAAGGCTCATTTCTCTTCATATATAATATATATTCAATCTTCTGTTTGCTGGTTTTTCTATTGTAACCTTTTTGTAGAGACTCATTGCCCGATTGAGTTAAAGTTGTGATCTAAAAAATTTAACGTATAACACAACAATTGATAAATGACCAAAACATAATTGTTACAAAAAAATTATAACATCTTATCAAAAGGTAAAAGAGATGTTTTAGTCATCATAGAACAGTTTGCTATCTCAACATGAGATGATGAAGTTGTATTTTTAAAAAATTAAGGCTAGAAAAACATTGCGAGTAACCATGGCCATTCTTGGATTGAATACTTTTTGTTATTTTGCAAAAGGGTTCCTTGACTCTGCCCTCCGCAGTTTTACTCAACCTGTTGGAACAAAAAAAAAAAAGTTCATGTTCATCATTTTTCAGGTTGGGCTTCACCATGCGCTGGTCCAGAGGGAAATTAGTGTTATTCTGATACAGCTGGGGGACACTGGACCAGAAGGATACACACACCTTCCACCTGGCTTGCAGCACCTGATTCGTAAGAGTGCCCCAATAAGGTGGCCAGAGGGTTCACACCGTGCTGTTGCATGGAACTCACGCTTCTGGAAGAGAGTGCGATACCTGATGCCTGCCACACCTGCCAAAAAATGTCTACAGTCTGCTGTTATTTAAAACTCTTATGGACTTGGTTTGGCCTTCCTGGAGTGATTTTGATGTCAGTTGTTAGAGACACTTTTTGTAAATATTATAGGTTATTGTGACTTATTACTTCATGTGTACGGTCACTCAGTCATTTATATTTGGCTTATCTTGCAGTTGCTTGTCTTTTGTGTTGACCCCAGGAAGACTAGCGACCATTTTTGTGGAAGCTAATGGAGATCCAAATAAAGAATAAAATATAAATTACTTACAGGGTAAAATAGGAAGAAAACAGGAAGAAAGTATAAATTAATCATAACATTAATGTGTGACATGAAAAAAGACATGACATGAAATATAACATTAAAGGCTTCTTTAAACTAGGTACAAATGGTCGCATGGTCACACGGTCACATATCATATGACCAGCCAGCTCTGGTTTATTTTGGTGTGTGTCCTCTCCATAAAACATCTGGCAAAAGTGGAGACATTTGGAGTTTATTTTAAAATGTTATCATGTAGATCTACATAATGCTTGCCAGCTTCTTTCTTTATTAGTATAATTTAAGTTTATTAATTTGTAGTTCATGTATCTTAGAAAATCTAACCACTAACTGTCAATTACCTATTGATGAGTTGGAGAGCTGATTTGTGTCTTAAGTCTTCTGGATCATATAAGGCTTCGATGAAGTGAAAATGTTTTCAGAGTTGATAACATGTTCAACTGTGTAAGGGTTCTTTACTATCAGTAGGTCAGCCTAGATCCTAGGTTGCCCTGTATATATAACAGAAAAGACATTCATGGATGAACTTATTTTGTGCCAACATGACTCTCATATGTTATACTGACTTAGCAACGTCTTTCTAACTTGGATCACAGTCCAAAGCAACTCACTGAGGTCCAAAGTAAACCAATTATTAATATACACTGTGAAATGTGTACTCTCAAGTAATAAATAATAAAAATAAATAAATCCATAAACACTTTGTTTGCACTAATTCCCTAGGATGAATTCTTGACTGTAACCAGACTCAATCAGCCAACACTCTAGTCTCTTGTCTGTTACCAGATTTCTATTGTTTACATCCTAAATCAGGAAAACACACTGTTTGTCATCATCTTATTGCAGTTACAATATGTATTGTGGCAATTGGCATATTCTGTCCATTCTCGGCTGTAATGTTATTTCTTTTCATTAACCACTACTGGCACCTAGTGGTAAAATACGGTATCGTCTTGCCTCTTATCAACGTCAATCAGGCAAGACGCAAACATGAATAACATAATTTAACCAAAACAAAAATTAATTAAATAACAATTAATTATCACTCCCTCCATGAGACACCAGTTCTCACTCTCTTAATTGCACTTCACCGTCATCAATCCACCATCAAAAATATACAAAACAAACATGCATTCATTTAACATAGACACTTTAGAAACTAAGTATAAATGACATGACATGATATATCCCTGCACAACAGGTAACAAAAATGTGTTCCCACCTAGTGAACAACACAAATAAATATTCATGAAAATAAAATCACAAAAATAATATATGTGAACAAAACATTAGAATAATTGGAAATAATATTCAGGGTCACAGGGTGGAAATATCAGTCTTTTTCTCTTATTATTATTATGATTATTATTGTTGTTGTTGTTTAATAGATTGCCATAGGAATAAAAAAGATTCTCACTAAATTATGAGCAAACACTGTTAGTTCACTCTGTCTGTCATGTGTTTGATGGTATTTTTGTCCGTTACCAAAGTAACTATCCGGTTTCCTGTTTCCTGTTTCCTGTTAGGCGCATTCTGGTGATGTTATGTTATGTTATGTTATGTTATGTTATGTTATGTTATGTTATGTTAAGTTATGTTATTTGGCACTCTCTGATTAGGTCATCATATTTTGTGAGTTTCCGCTCGTATGCCTCCTCCAGGCAGTCCTCCCATGGTACTGTTAGCTCCAGGAGCATGACTTGCTTGGTGGAGTCAGACACCAGCACTACGTCAGGTCTTAAGGTGGTTGGCACAATGCACTGTGGAAACTTGAGTTGCCTCCTAAGGTCCACCATTAGCTGCCAGTCCCCTGCAGAGGCCAGCATTCCTGCTGATGATTTCACAGGTGGTCCTGGCTGCTCTCTGCCAGCGCTGATGGATTCTGTAATGGTTTTGAGGACCTGATCATGCCTCTATCTATAATGCCCCTCTCCCAGTGCCTTGGTGCAGCAGCTTAGGATGTGCTCCACGTGTTTCATGCTTTGCGCAAAGTGGGCAGGCTGGTGACTCTGTCTTGCCCCATATATGAAGGTTTGACAGGCTTGGGAGCACATCATAAACTGCCTCGACGAGGAATTTGATCCGACTCTGCTCAGCCTTAAACAGCTCAGCCCAAGTAACTCTACACTCCATGGAGTTACTTGGGCTGTCGGTTCATTTATTTCAATAATTCACTTCAAAAAGTGAAACTCATATATTATATAGATTCATTACAGAGTGACATATTTCAAACGTGTATATTTCTTTTAATTTTGATAATTGTGACTTACAGCTGATGAAAACCCAAAATCCAGTATCTCAGAAAATTAGAATATTACATAAGAGTATAAGTCGAAATGTTGGCCTACTCAAAAATATCTTCATATTATCTTCATTAGGCACCCAATACTTGGTCAGGGCTTCTTTTGCATGAAATAATCATTGTTGTGGCAAGGAGGGGATCAGCCTGTGGCACTGCTGAGGTTGCTTTGATAGCGGCATTCAGCTCGTCTGCATTGTTAGGTCTTGTGTCTCTCATCTTCCTCTTGACAATACTCCTTGACAATACTGTACTGGGGTTCAGATCAGGCAACTTTGCTGGCCAATCAAGCATACTAATACTATGGTCATTAAACCAGGTATTGGTACTTTTGGCTCATTTAGCAGTTGCCAAGTCCTGCTGGAAAATGAAGTCAGCATCTCTATCAAGCTTGTCAGCAAAAGGAAGCATGAAGTGTTCTAAAAGTTCCTGGTAGACTTTGGACTTGATAAAACACAGTGGACCAACACAAGCAGATGACATGGCTCCCCAAATCAACACTGACTGTGGAAACTTCACAATGGACTTCAAGCTACTTTGATTCTGTGCCTCTCCACTGTTCCTTTAGACTGTGGGACCTTGATTTCCAAATGGAATGCAAAATTTACTTTCTTCTGATGAGAGGACTTTGAACCACTGAGCATCAGTCCAGTATTTTTCTTAGCTAGGTAAGACGCTTCTGACGTTCAGGAGTGGCTTGACACGAGGAATGAGAATGTTGTAGCCCATGTCCTGGATATGTTTGTGCGTGGTGGCTCTTCAGTGGAAGACTGACTGACTCCAGCCTCAGTCCACTCCTTGTGAATCTCCAACAAATTCTTGAATGATCGTTGCTTCACAATCCATTCAAGGCTGCGGTTTTCCCTGTTGCTTGTGCATCTTTTTCTACCACACTTTTTTCTTCCACTCAATTTTCTATTAATATACTTGAATACAGCACTCTGTGAACAACTAGCCTCTTTAGCAATGACCTTTTGTGGTTTACCCTCCTTGTGGAGGATGTCAATGATAATATCTTCGGTCAAGTTAACTGCAACCAGACTTAGAGAGTGTTTAAAGGCTCAGGAAACCTTCGCAGGTGTTTTAAGTCAATTAGTCAAAAGCTATATGGGTCTATTGCTGCTGGCTATCATCCGTGTGCTCGTGGGCACGGATTGTGAAACTGAGAGCATCTTCCGTAAAACCTGCACACTGGTTTGTATACCATACTATGTAAACTGATCCATGCATACAGTACAGCTATATTTGTTGTCCTCCTCATCTAGTCAGCGCCTAGACATGGAAAAGTAACACTGACCCACTGGACAACACCTAAAACAAGGTAATCTGTAAAGCAGGCTGACATCAGTGCTGCTGTGCTCTATACCAGCACTCATGGAGTGACTCTTATCCCAGTCAGATTACTTGTGTATGTTACTAATAAACAAATGTAATAACTTTAACCAACATCATCATCTCCATATGTCTGCTTAGTAATGAAAATAATACCACAGACAGTTCTCATGGTTTCTTGTGTGTTGTCATTATCATCGCATTGTTCTTTTTGTGTTTTGGTGATATAAATATAGTGATGTTCAATGAGTTACTGAGTACAAACATATGTAATCATTATAGAAACTGTTCTACATCTCCTACTGCACGCCAGGCTTTTGTCCAGAGGGTGACACGTGTCTCTGTGCCTAAGTGCCTGTTTGACAGATGCGGACTGTGGTCGCTAGGTGGAGACAGTCAGTCAGGTACGAGCTGGACATATTCACAAACCTGCACACACGTTGCGAGCGAGCAGCTGATTGTATGGTGTTTCCCGACTTTGTTCAAACAGGAACTTCACCAGCTGCTTTTCATTCAGACGGTGTATGATGGATGGAGCATTGAGGGCGGAATGGATGTCTTGTAAAGGTATGTAATGATCTGTCGTTCCTCTCTTACATATACATTAATGGTATGACATTTCAGACTTAAAATGAAATGCCACGAAATACATTTAGAGTGAAACGTTTTGGGGTTTTTTTACATTACGACGTGACAAATAAAACAGCAGGATGATAATGACTATATAGGACTCTTTAGGAGTTGCAAAGCATGGTTTGAATGGGTGAATACAATGTTATTATGCAGAAATGTTAGTCTAAACTGCCACAGACACACATACAACTGTAGTGATTTTTCTGTCATTATACAATATTATGAGTTTAAACTGTGACACATTTTAGTTACACTCTTACTGAACAAGTTCAATTTGCTTTGCTTTTCTCAAACACACACACACACACACACACACACACACACACACACACAGTGCTTGCTTATATGCAAGGTGGATATGATTGTTGCAACAGGGCAAGGGCTTTGACTGCTTACATGTCATCTCTGCCTGATTGATGCAGTCACTCACCACAGCTGACTCTGAAACACAGCAACTCACTTCCAGTGGACAGATGTGATGGATGATCATTCATCACGGATCAGTGACGCAAAGAAATGTCTTTAGTTTTTCCACACGGTGCTGCGGTTGTTAAGCTCAGTGATCTGTTGTGCCACTACATCTCGATATTTTGTAGGCACTTGGAAACATTTGGCCATGTCACTGTTTCATGCTCAGATCTCAGATATTGGTATATTTCAAGCAGGATTTGCTTTTGAGGAAAATTTCCTACATCCTTGCTTCTACTGATTGAGTGGTTGTTGCAGATTTTAATTGTAGGAAAACCTAACATTTTATGTAAGTTATGTTCTTTTCTGATTATTGTTTCAACACGGCATATCTGCTGTCTTAAAAGTCTATCTTGGCACCTGTGTGCACATGATGTAAGTAACTCCTTTATTGTACAGTGATGAAGCTTAATGTACACATAGAAATATAGGGCACTTCCTTTTTTCTGTATGTCACGTCACACAGACAAGTGTATATACAGTATATACTTCTCAGCTTCATGATGTTGTCACCTGGAATGGTTTTCCAGCTGTCTTGAAGGAGTTCCCATATATGCTGAGCATTGTTGGCTCTGTGGTCCAACCCATCCCAGATCATCTCAGTTGGGTTTAGCTCAGGTGATCTGATCCAGCACTCCATCACTTTCCTTCTTGATCAAAAATCCCTTACATAGCCTTGATCTCTGCATGTCAGACCATGACCTTCAGCACTCACTGGGGCGATTTGCAGCCAAGTGTGAAGCAGCCGGGACTAGGGACAGCACCTCCAAGTCTGAGGCCATGGTTCTCTGCCGAAATGGTGAAATGCTCCCTTCTGGTTGGGAGCGAGTTGCTGGCCCAAGTGAAGGAGTTCAAGTATCTCTGGGTCTTGTTCATGAGTGATGGGAAAATAGAGCGTGAGATGGACCGGCGGCTTGGTGCAGCATCTGCAGTACTTGGACTGTGTACCGGACTGTTGTGGGGAAGGGGGAACTGAGCCGGAAGGCAAAGCTCTCAATTTTCCAATTCATCTACGTTCCAACCCTCACTTATGGTCTTGAGCTTTGGGTAGTGACCGAAAGAATGACATTGCAGATACAAGCGGCCGAAATGAGCTTCCTCCAATGGGTGGCTGGGCTCAGCCTTAGAGATAGGGTAAGGCCCCTGCTCCTTTGCGTCGAAAGGAGCCAGCTCCCTGACTCCTTCTGACCTAAATGGAACTGAACCATAATTAGGATAATTGGTAACACCTTTGTGTACCTA
This sequence comes from Larimichthys crocea, assembly GCF_000972845.2. Classification (NCBI taxonomy): domain Eukaryota; kingdom Metazoa; phylum Chordata; class Actinopteri; family Sciaenidae; genus Larimichthys; species Larimichthys crocea. The sequence goes on from NC_040028.1 coordinate 3,954,402, forward strand.
CTATTTCATGTCAAAATGGCTGCTGTGAAAAAGGTCTATTGGGTTATCTACTGTGTGCCAGCACTACTTCTGAACAACACAGCTGATGAAATCACACATTAAGAAGGCAAGAAATGACATGAATTAACTTTTGATGAGGCACGCCTGTTAATTGAAAACAATTCCAGGTGTCAACCTCATGAAACTGGTTGAGAGAATACGAAGAGTATGCAAAGCTGTCATCAAAGCAAAAAGTGGGTACTTTGAAGAAATTTTTCATTGGTTTACTATATTGTTTTATATATGTTCTTTCATAGTTGTGATGTCCTCAGTGTTAATTGACAGTGCAGAAAAGAAGAAAAACTTTGGACTGATGCTGTCCGCTGGTCTATGTTACATGACTGTAAATTCTGAGGAAACAACAACCAGTTTAGGGACTGGTTCCAATCAAAGTAGCTTACATTCACTTTGTGGGCATCTCGGAGGCAGATCACTCCAATTCCAGCAATCATAGGTCAGAAATCTATAAATCATGTGTCTAGTAATTTAAATTGATCCTTAATTTCCTATTAGTGATTATGGTAGATTCATTATTTCTTTTAGCAGTGCTGGAAAGTAACTCGCTAAAGTGCATTTCCCAACAACATCAAGATGCTTCTTACATAGAAATATATACTTAATAATAATTTAATAATCTCAAATATATACAGTCTAAAAATGTATTTACATGTACTAATACACTTCGGTAGGGCCATCGTTCACAATGGGTGCTTGCATGTTTGATATTGTAAGGACATTCTGAGGCTAAAACCCACTTTTAGGACTTTTACTTGTAGATAAGAAATATCATATATTGTGTTATTGATACATTTATTTAAATGGAAGATCTGAATAGTCTGAAATAGCCTGAGAAATTCAACAAATCAACAGTAGAAAATGGGAATCCAGCTATGGCAACGTGACATACTTTATTCTCACAGGCAGGTTGCTGTTCTTATTATTTTGGCAAATAGCTCTAATGTCTTTAAATAGACAAAATGTGAGGGGATACACTGACGTGTGAGTTCAGATGCTAGACTGTGTTGTCCATTTGCATCTGTGCATGCTCTGCATATGTCCCCATATGCCCTTTTACCCCCTTTGCCTGCTGCAGCGAGCTCTAGACATGACTGTGGACCGCCGGATGGGACTTGTGTGTGTGTGTGTGTGTGTGTGTGTGTGTGTGTGTGTGTGTGTGTTTGTAAATGTGCATGTGTCAGCAAGAGCAGGACAGCGGCACCGCTCCCTGCAAAAGAATGGGATGGCGGGGGGCGGGGGGGGGGGTTGCTGGATGACGTTTGGCCCGGCAGCTGGGAGCTGCTCCGATCTTTTGTTGCCCTGTGACCCGCTGACCCGGCACTCGCCCCGGTGTCACACACTCACACACACCTGCGCACAATCAGACACATGACTGCACATACGTACACACACACACACACACACACACACAAGCATGTGCCAGCATGTATGTAAATGTGGATATTTGCTAATACACACCACACACACACACACACACACACACACACACACACACACGGACGCAATGTGTTCAATAAGCCTGGCCCTGTGGGGACGATCTATCATGACTTAATCAGGGAGCTGTGAATTTGTGTGTGCATGTGTGTGTGTGTGTGTGTGTGTGTGTGTGTGTGTGTGCGTGTGTGTGTGTGTTTACCAAAAAAACATTTTACACTCACTTGAAGTGATTTTTACTTTTTAATGTGCTCACTTTTGTTTCCAATAAGTTGTGGTATACTGAACATTTAACTCACATAATTAGCTGTTTCCATCATGATCGCTCCACACAGATTTGAAATGACTGATTTCATGTCTTGTTGCAACATCATCTTGTGGCTCCCAATGATCCCATTTTCTGTACCCATATTACTAAAAATTCTGTTATAATCTGTGATATATTTGGTTGTAAGACAACTATAGTCCCTGTATATAGTATAGTGTATTATAGTGTAGTAGTCTCACTGAAAAACCTCTTGAAATCCCATCAATCCCATCTCAAATACATTTTTTAAATAGAAATGTTTTCACAATCAACTCTGAAGCTGGCAGAAGAAACGCAGAACTTTGTAGTTCATTGTTTTGTCATCTGAAAGACTTATTATACCGTATTTACTTGTTTGCTCTTTGGAAGGTTCAATGTAAGGACAAGAATCTGATGATCAGTAGATGTTTATTTATCAACCAAAAATTGCACATTTTGCAGATTACAGAAGGATTTGCTACTTGTCTGTGTTTCTACGTGAATAAAGATTAAATATATTTGGGATTTGGACTGTTAGTCAGAAAAATTCCCAATTTGCTGACATTTTATGGAGTAAACATTTAAATAAGACAGAATAATGATCCTTAGTTGCAATTCCAAAGATGCTGACCAGGTTGCTGTGGGCATTTTATTGTCCTGAGTTATGTGGTAAATCTCAGCAATGTGTCTTGCTTTGTGTGATTGCTGAATCACTCCATCACCATTACACCAAACACGAGCCTGCGCCAACAGCAGGTGGTGTGTGCTTGTGTGTGTGAGCACATGCTTTCATGCTGCCTCCTTGCCTTCTTACGTGACCCAGAGGGCACTGGGCCTAAGGCCAGCCTTTTGTGCCTTCAAAGTCCTCAGTGACCCCTGTCCCATCCCCCTCCACACACACACACACACACACACACACACACACACACACACACACACACACACACACACCATGTGGTCTGGTCTGGTCTGGTTTGTTTGGCTTCCCTCTCCATAGGTAGGAGCATGTGCGGGGGCTGTTAGTATAGCATTATGCTTGTTAAGTGTGTGTGTGTGTGAATAATACCAGCTGGACAACCTCTTCCTCTCCCTGCATCCAGCTCTCAGGTCTTGTTAAGGGCCTGGAGTAATCCCTGTTGCCTGGATCAGTGTTTATCCAGTGGGATGAAGGAAGAGCTGCTGCAGCCTCTGCTCCTGCTGTTTCTTTACTGACGCACATGCATCTATCCCTCTGCCTGGATTAACTTTACACCTCTCTCCTCCTCCTCATGTCCTTTCTCTTCTTCTTTCATCACTCAGTTGAATGTTGTTAGTTCAGTGTGAGAAGGGTTGGGCTGCACTTTAACTGTAATCACGCAAATTTCTGGATAAAATTGTTATGAAATGTGTGTCTTTGGGTTGATGGTTGTGTAATAGGGTCTTTTCTTTTTTTCTTTTTATCTATGGTGTCCCAATCTGAAGCACTGCTCATAGTGACAATGGTGCCTGATGATCTGTGATAATCCCCATTGCAGACTCATGAGTTTAATTTGAAAATGGACACAAAGATACAGATAAAAATGACAGTACGTATTTCTAAGATTATTGCACAATATAAATGGCTGAATAGGGAGATGAGCAAAAACCGGTCATGTAGACATGTAATAAACTATATTTATTGCTAGATTTGTTTAGTGCTGTTGGCACGCATTACCTCACAGGGCTGTCCTGTGAAGATGTGTTGGTTATGTGAATTGGAGACATATTTATTGATTTAACACGTAGTTAAGTTTCACCCAAAACAAGTAAAACTTTTATTTTATTTTGTTTTATTATATTTGTAGGACTGTATGAATCCATTCTGGAGCAAATTACAAATAACATCTGGACTTTAGTGGCACCCCACAGCGAAATGTTTTAATTTAAGGGAGAATTTAACATTTAATGAAGATACAAACCAAAGTGAGACAATTATGGACCACGTTAGTTGCAGATTAAAGAGAAGTTGATTTAAAAAAATACATGGATCCATTTTAGAAAATATTTTAACCACACACATGCATCAGTCAAACAAATAGACTATAACTGATAAGCTCAGAACTGTAATAACAAGCTTCACTGTCACGGCTGTGATCGTTCTGTCATATTTGGTGGCATTTCCATATGTTGCAGGTCAGACAAAACTTCGATTTATCTTGTGTAAACTGCAGCTACGCTGTGCTGTGCTGTGCTGTGCTGTGTTCAAGAGTCTTGGTAAGGTACAGGCAAGCGGCGGGGAGCAGGACACCTGTTCATCCTGCAACTAGAAGCAGATGGTCCACATGGCTCCTGCTCCCCAAGGGGAAAACCTGTCAGCTGAGCCCCAATTAAGGAGTCACTGCAAGTCAGAGAAGAGCAGGAGTGGGGGTAGCTGATAGAGAACAGAGGAAAATCAGTCAGATAATAAAATGAGTGTAATGTGAACTAATTGGATTTTGGAATTGCAATGCAGATACTGTTTGGTTTGTTAATATCCAAGATGTCCTTTTGTCCTCCTTTCATTTTGCAGTGATCTAGTGCCCACCACAGAAACGAATGACCCAAACTACATCGATTTATACTAGTACTTTTGTCATGAAGCTTCCCTGAAGGCTAATCTCTGTTAAGCAGTTTATATACTAGGCTCTTCTTAGTTTTGTTGTTTTGGTATTTACATTTTTTTTCTTACAAATTGTAAATGCCTGTGGGCTTACTCATGTGAGAAATGCTGGATATTAATAAAGTTGTGCAAATGTTAACTAAAAAGCCAAAATTAAAGTTGCCGTGTTTTAATCTAACAATACCTTCAAAACCAAACAAGTGTAAAAACATTAAAAGTGAAACATAATGACTGCTAAATCATGTAATAATGTCCAAATGATTTTGCATCTTTACATTATTACATTAGCTTGTAGATAGGGATTTTTTATATTAAAAATGAAATGTTTGTTGTGTTGTCTGGCTAAATATTATGTACACTTTGTGATGCAAGACAGATTTCAGAAAATATAAAGTGAAATAAAATCACAGAGAAAACACATCATTATGGTATGAATATCAAATTCAAAGATATTGTCACTACTGGAATTTAAGTTGGATTTTGAGAGATGAGAAAAACACTTTCCATGTATCTATGATTTACTCAGTATTTATGGTTATGGGCAACTTTTACTGTGAAAAAAGTCTCCTCTCTGTGTGTATTACCAAATGTAAATAGATTTTCCACAAATATGTATACTGTATGTAGTGGTTGTTTGGTATACCACCTCTTGCCCAATGCCGACTGGGATAGGCTCCATTTTCCCACAACCCTGAGGAGGATATACAGTTACAGAAAATTGATTGTGTTTGTTTATATAAATGTTGAGTGGTTGAATGTTTTTGTATGTATTTAGGGTTTTCTGTTGGTTTAGAGTGACATTTTGAAAAGCTTAAAATGATTTGTGTCTTTCCTTTTTTTAACACGGCTTGACCAAGCTTAAAATCATTTGCATCCAGTTGAATCCCTCAGCTGACTTCAGTAACAGTACTACAGCAGTGTTTGGTAACGAACGCAGAACAGGTTTGTGAATTTGCATATTTAAAGTGACATTTACTGACTTTAAATGAGTGCACAGCCCCGATAAGATTACAGTTGTGGCTTGAAACTAAAATGGGAACTGCACCCAATAGATTTGCATGGTTTTGCCAGGAGAGATGCTTGGCCTCTTTTTATATCGTAAATCAGTAGTTGATGATTTGATTGATTAAATTTGTGGTAACTTTCAGGAACATGAGTTGGGCTTGCCAAGGTGTGCATCAGCTTGCATTTTCACCTTCATCTTAAATTTATTGAAAGGTCTAAACCAAAAATTGTAGAGAGTGTGAGTGTAGTGCCCAGACAACTATTTAATGGTTCTGATGAAAGATATAATGGTGAAGTTGCTACATCAACATGCTACAATGTCTGCATGTTAGTGCCACTGTGAGCATGATGGTACAGCTTTGCGAAAGTACAGCCTTACTTTAAGATTGAGGCATTACTATTTACTTAAATGCATTACCACTAATATCTTGTGCATCTATTTGATTTCAAATTGATAGGTTGTTTTGGTATGTAGTCAAACCTGTTTTGTACAGTGCTCTTCTCTATTGAAGGAAACGTTTTGTTCTATCGACAGTGTGGGGGAAAAATAATAAACTTCCATTCTGAAGGTAAAATGCCCTAGTAAATGGAACTGTTTAAGTCCAGCCTGACAGGCAGCCAGTCTTTGTTTCTGACCTCCTCCGAGCCTAAAAGTAATTCCCCTGCTCACGATCTGAGGCCTTTGAAAAAGGGCTGCCATTTTTTCTTCCTTTTCTGTCTTTTCCTACTCTTTTCCTTTTCTGCCTCTTGTTAGTTTGAAGGCTTTTTCCCTTCACAGCTTCCTTCCCCACCTGCTAACTTTCCATCAGACACACACACACACACACACACACACACACACACACACACACACACACACACACACACACAGGCACATAAACTCCTAGCACCCATTTTGGAAGAACACACTATTTTTTAACATAATTCGTCTCATTGTCTGCGTCAAGCCAATCCCCCACCCATGAAACAAAGAGGTTGAAGGCGGCAGCCGTCCCCAGTGGGCCAGGTGTTCCGCAGGGCTCAATTCTGGGTCCTGTGGTTTTTTTCACTCGCTCTTTCTCCTCATGTATCTGTATTTGTTGTGTGTGTGAGTGTGTGCGTGTGTGAGTGTGCATGTGCACGTAATGGCCCTGAGCATGGTGTGTGTGTGTGCAGCTGCCCGCTGAGGGCCCTCCTTTGTGTCCCCCTCCCCACCATTGTCAACTCACGCCTTCTCGTCCATTCATGGCTCGAGCCAGCGGATGGGCTTGTTGTGGTGTTGTGTGTATGTGTGTCTGGGAGGTTTTTAGTTAGGGGGGGTTGAGGGGGTGGAGATATCCTAGCTTATCTTAGTGTCCCTTTTTATTGGTGGAGAGGTCGGTGAGTGGTGTGTGCACAAAATAAGCTTTGGTGAAGACAGGAAAGTGAGTTGTGTGTGTCCGTGGTCACATTTCTGTGTTCGTATTGGTCAGTAGGCAGAGTGAAGAGGGGATGGTAGATGCTTTACACTCCATCTGTTGTCAGTCACCCTGCTAAACCTTCAGCCTCAGGGCACTGCACTCTGCTTCTCAACCAAAAAAGGAGAACTTGAAGGCTGATCTCATAGGATTGCTGCTAAACTCAACCAGGAAACCAATTTTGCTCAGCCCCACTTGGATTGACAGCTTTACTTACTCCAACTTTCTAGTGGATACTGATTTTTTATTTTTATTTTTAAAAAGGAATTTTGTTATACATCTGGGCTTACTTTACTAGCACCGTTATTGGGAAATTCCCCCTGATGTTTCTGTGACTTTGTGCTTTGCTACTGGAATGACCAAAGGTAGCGTTTCAGGAGAGAAATTGTAGGAGTTGCTGTTTCTCTTGGAGCTGTGTGGTAAGTTTGTTTTCTGTTCTTGTGTTTTGGTTTAGTGTTAGCCTGAATTCTGCATTTTGTTGAAAACACTGTCGTCATGCTTTGTCATGGAATGCAGTGTTTTGACCTTCTCTGACATGACTCTCATGTAAAATATCTCACAGTGATAATTTTAACAGCCACAACAGCCTGATGTGACCAAAATACTCAAATGTGGCGTAGAGAAAGACATCCAAAGTTGTTTTAATGACTGTGTTATTTTAACTGAGATCTGATGTGTTAATCTGTTGAAAGTTGTAAATAATAGTGTGCATATAATGGTTATTAACACTAAAATTATTGAATTTATAGACAGAACATGCCTAAAGTCATAAAAGAATAGTTTTTGTTGTCAGATCAGCAGCTGGGTTCGCCCAGCTCTTTGGTTCAGAATGAAATCTGATAACTGTTGGATGCATTGCCATTGAATTTTCGATATTATGAATGTATTGTTCACTCTGAATGGTTTAAATGTTGATAGCAGCGAGTGTTCACTAGTGAAATTGAGACAGATAAAAAGTTCTTTGTGTGGTTTTCAGCCTGGGCTCTTTGGGGGATTCCTTGGGGTTCCCCACAACATGAGGAATAGTTTATTTCACTCCAGTATATTCACTCAAAACCAGTTAGAGAATAGTGTGTATAATGGTGTGAGTGGAAACAGAATGATCAATGACTCCATTCTCACCACTGTCTCTCCACATATGACATGCCTGCTCCTGGTTTTAGTTACCAACACAGAGGCAGAACCAGACATAACCAACTGAGAGTCTGCACAACTCAGAGGTGAAAGTGAGTGCTATACCCACAACCCCCTACCAAAAAGGTCACATGACAGACAGTGGTGATATGTATAACTGAGGATGAATCTGGACACCACCAGTTGCAGGAGAGAAGTAGGGGAGGGTGGAAAAGGATGCTTTCAGGGAGGTCCCCTGTGGCTTCAGCAGGCATCTGTTGCCCCTGCTGCCCATATATACCCCACCCCCACCCTCTACACCCCCTTTGTCCCCCCACCCCCTCCCAGCCGGTCACTGGTGTGGCAGACTGGCTCACTGCCAGGCTCAGCCAGCAAATGGCAGCCATGCAGCGGCCCTGTGGGACTGGTCAGGGTCTGGCCTCGAGGGAGCTCTTCCTTCCATACACCCCCAAGGGGACTAACCCTGGACCATGACACATACAGAGATACACAGAGTGCAAAGTAGTGCAGACAGGCTGGGTCACTGAGGTGGAGGCTGCAGCATCTGCTCACTATGGAGGGGATCCCCCTCCTCCAACTAAACACAGACTCACCAATAGAAATGATTTGGTGGATGAGTTTTTTTTCCTGATGATATATTTGTACAGGACACATTACAAAAATATTTTTAAAAACAAGATAATTAAAGAAAAGAAAAGAATTATCAACCAAAGGAACTGAAAGAATGTTTTTTTTTTAACCATTCGACATTATTGTGGTGCAGAGTTATTTATTTTTCTCTTCGAAATGTTAAAGAAAAAAATGGCGTGTCTGTAACCCACAAATCTGAATTTATTTGCAAATTTTAAATATCTTGTTTAATGGAAAGGTTGTTGAATGTCACTGAGTCAGAAAAAGTGCCAGTGCAGCTCATAGCGTACTATATTTATTATTGAAGTTCAGTGATACAAAATGACGCAATTCAGCATTTCTGTGGTTGGTATAAAGTTCAGATATGCAGAGAGCACCATTAATCATCAGAGGCTTGTTAAGACTATCTACGGTACTTTATCTATTAATGTCAATCAATACATGTAGAATCTTTTCAAACTAATATTCATAAAAATACCTTAATAAGTATGTAAACCCTTCTCGTGCAACTGTATATTACTGCATAGACAGTAGTCTGAATGGTTTTACTCTGCAGCTGAAGTCCAGGTCTAAAAAGAGACCGATCTAAGACTTTTTATTTATTTCAGGGATTTGTCTCGGCACTAATGTCAGTATTGTGTCAGTTTAGCATTAAAAAGCAAAAAGGTCGTTGCAATCAAATATTTTTGTTAGATTGTGAGGTTTTAGTTCCTATGTGAGTGAAATAACTTCTCAACTCCTTAGAAAAACAATTTTTAATTCTGAACAATAACATAGTAACATAATGTCATAGTACTTCTCTAGTGTCAGGTATTATCGATCCAAATCTAAAATAAGATCTGCTTAGACTCAGAAGTCTCAGTGGACAATAAAATCCACACTGACTGTTTAGACACATACAGCGCTCGACTGCTTCTGACTGGGTGATTTACACTTGCTGTGTCACTGTCACAGTTCTGATGACTCCTCAAAGATCCCGTCTGGTAACCTGTGACAAGGCTGGTGTGACCGCTGCATCACCAGGCATCATGTGTGTGTGTGTGTGTGTGTGTTGGTGGAGGTGAACGGGTTTAAAAAAAACCCAGCCTCCGTCTGTGCATGCTGCTCAGGCCAAGAGAACAATACTGCCGTCACAGGAGGACAGATTGGGTGGCAGCTGCATTGTTGAAGGACGGCAAGCCAGACACACTTCTTTCCCCCCACCCCCTGACACACACACACACAAAATCACACTCTCGCTCTTTCCTTTTGTGTCTTTTGTTGTTGGTGGATTAAATTATTCCAGCTCTCTTGTGGCATTCAGGGGGACAAACAGTGGCGCAGCAGCTTAGACGTCGGGGTCGGGACATTAAGAGGCCCCTGCTTTCCGGTGCATTTCCATCTGCAACACAATGAACAAAAGCTCAGATGACTGAACTAGATCCAAGGATAAAGAACAGTAAAAAGTTATTATCTGGTGACGTATGTGTGTGTATGTGTGTGTCCTAGGATAATCTGAGATTGGGCAGGAACACGCTTTTTTAAAGGGGTGCATGACAAGAGACCCCTCTTTGTTTCAACATATCTGCAGACATTCACAGAAGAAAAGGGACCATTAGGGGTTAATTCAAATTGCTACTATAGGGCAAAGTGAGAATCCTTCACGAAAGGCCCATAAATCCTGCCAGGGTGTCAGTGTTAGGGACTTGTTTACTAATGTTTTAATCTTTAGAGAATTTCATGATCAATTTCAAATACTGTAGTTTGAAAGCAAATCTAAACTGCGTTGATTGTCCAGTAAAAGAATTTTAAAGGACCGTACCAGTGATGCAAATGTTGATTGCAACAGTCGAATGGATCCTTTGTGATGGCAAAAAGCTCAGCAGAAACCTCCTGAAGGTTAAAACTAAGCATCATAGACATTTGGCTGACTAACTCAAATACAATATTCACTATATGATGCTGTTGTAAAAAGGAAAATGCCCAGTCTTCTAATATAACATGACTTACTATTTTTAGGCACGATTTCAATTTGGAATCTTATTTAAAGGTAAAAGGTATATATAGTATTTTCTCTAGGGATACACAATAATGATAAATTATCAGTCAATGATGGGGATCTTATTATGTATTATTCTGATAATGGAATTATAGCCGATAAATAGAGCCAATTACAGACCAATGATACTAATGAAGGTCCAGTTCCATTTATTATAGCAGAGCTTTTCCAGTGAGCCAACTTGCACCACAGCAGCACCCTGACTCTGTTTGACCTGAATGGAACAACCGTAATTTATCCCACTAAATCCTATACCTCGCATATACCACCAATTAGTTTAATTAGCTAATATTAGTCAATCTGGGCTTTTTGTCTCATTAATAAAATTGAGCTACTTGTTTCAAATGATAAGGCTGTGTTTATTTGTCATTTAAACTGTTTTTGGTATCAGTTTTATTACTCAAATATGAGGTTTGACTGACTGATTCTCAACTTTGGCAACCAGCACAGACAAGCTTGGTAAACATGCTAGAGAAGCGTCATGCACACCTTGGCAAGCCCAACTTATGTTCCTGAAACTCAGATGTACATAAACTAAAGGTTATGCACACAAGAAGCCAATTATTATCGGTTACCATCAGCTGTTGCTTTAGAAACATGCAACAAGCAAACATGACAAGGCTGGAGTTACTTGGAGTCACTTTAAAATCTGAAATTGAATTATGCTGTAACTGTAACTGAGTGCTTCAAACTCAGATGACAAATATGTGGCTGAAGTTTGAACAACTACATTTCAAAAGAGAAAAGTAACTGGACACACTCAGAAATCAGCTTTATCGTATAACTTATTTTTTCTTGTGAAAAACTTCTTGTAACTCCTTGTGTTTAGAAAATGGTTAGTATTACTTTGATTAGTGTGCCATGAATAATAAATAAGTTGCAAATATAAGTATATTCATGAGAATTCATTTCACACATGAACTAATGCTTGTATGCCGTTTATATCCAAGATGTTGTCCAGACCTGGCTATACTCAGTGTTATACGTTTGACAACTGGGCGAAGTTAATACATAAATACATTAGATCAACTATGCAGTCAGACAAGCTACAATTACACCAGTTTTATGATTGTGTGCTATGGTATTTCTTGGCTTGTCATGCTCTTATGAAAAGGTTTTTGTGTGAAGTAATTTGTCTGTCAGTTTGGCATCACTTGTTTATGGTTCAGGTTTCTGGTATTTTGCCTCCAGTCTAATTGATGTTTCTATGTTGACTGTGTTCTTCGCTGCTAAAATGCAAATCAGTAGAAGTGGAATGGCAGGTAAGGGAGGTTACAGCCTTTGACTTTCCGTCTTAACTCTTGCTGTGTTCCATTAAACTTCATAAAGCAATACTCATGTTGGTTTTTGTGCCACCATCACTGTTGCACACGCTGCATTGAGAATCTGGTATTAATAAATGTTCTAGTTATCCCAGTATGGTATTTTGAAATCTCAATATGTAAAGTGTGGTAAAGGTGAAGCTGGCACATCCTAAGGTCAGTGGAAGTGAAGCTACTTTGGGCTCTACGTATTTTTCCTTCACTGATGTAGAGGTTGTTTGTAGGTTTTTGCAGGGCTTGAAGAAGCAATGAATGGTGACCAACTAGATTTCCTGTTTTTTAAGGATGTGGCCACCTGGCTAAGATCTCATCGCAGTGTAAGCCAGAACTGTATAGATTTACGCCTTGCGTCAACATGTGTTTTTCCATATTCAAATAAGATATCTAGATATAGATCATATGGTGATACCAGGTGTTAACACAGGAAGTCATACATGCAGTTTAATGAAATCCATCCAATTATTGTCTCTGTATTAACAGACCTGCTAGATCGGACCCATTATTGCATTTTTTTTTTAGATTTCTGCATCTGTATGAATGTAACCTGTCAATTCTCGTGTCTCCCTCAAGCTTCACTCCCAGGACCAGTCAGTGAGCTGTTCACTACCAGCAGTAACAGTGGGGTCTGTCAGTTGCCCGGGAGGTCACGGAGGACGTGGAGCTGGATGTATGAGACGAATTCATGGGCGTGAAGGGCCATCTGGAGGATGGGACAGGCCACATCCTCAGCCTGGGGCTGGATCTGGACTACCTCCATGTAGAAGGTGCTGAGCGGCAGGGTGGCCTGAGCAGTGCATTAGGTGCTGGGAATATAGGGGTCCTACAGGTCAGAACTGGTGCCCCAAATAACAGCAGCAACAGTATTGGTAGTAGTAACACTAGTTTTAGTACTCATTCAAGTTATAGTAGCAGTAGTAGTTGCAGTAACTTTTCTGAGGAGAGTGCTGTCTCCGACAGTGATGATGAACGACTTCATATTGGGTCTCAAAACCCACACCAAGATCAGCCACCTCAGACACATCACCAAGGGCCCTCCTCAGTCTGTCAGACAGTCAGACTAGACCTCTCACAAAATAGATCCCCTGGAGAGCTCCCACAGCCAGAAACATCATCTCCTGCAGACCCTGTCACTGACTACCGCACCAAAGTGGAGTTTGCTCTCAAGCTGGGCTACTCCGAGGAGTTAGTGTTGCTGGTGCTGAGGAAACTGGGTCCAGACGCACTCATCAATGACATCCTTGGAGAGCTGGTCAAACTGGGAACCAAGACAGAGATGGAGCAGCAGGGAGGTTCAACTGTCTCACAGTTCACCTCCTCCTCTTTGTCATCCTCTTTGGCCTCGTCTTCCACCGCCTCCTCCTCTAACTCCTCTCTGGACTCCTGTCGGTTGCTGTGTCCGTCGCAGCTGCTGGAGGACAAAGAAAACCTTCGGCCTGTTGTGGTGGATGGAAGCAATGTAGCTATGAGGTAAGAAAGACAAGCTTTTGGAAACAACAGGTTTATGCTCTTTTGCCTTCTTCCTACATACACATACATGTTTTTGCTGAGTTCATAATAAAGGAGATTCTTAGGAGCGTGTAAACTGTGCTTGAATTCCATGCAGACCTTAGTCAGGGTCTCTTTGGCTTACCTGACTGTATGTGCGGTATTGGTGATCTTGAGTAACTAACGTTTCACAATGTTACCAAGTTCCTCTCTGACCTGTTTTTATGAGCAAAATCAAGAAATTAGTACAAGCTAAAATAGTACTAAACTAAATAATAACAGACCCAAGAGAGAAATTCCTGACTTGCGTATCAAATATTTCAACGACATATTCACACAAGTGCAATAAAGTGTGAGAGGACATGACTGTATCCATTTACCAAGCTCATGCTTTAGTATTACTGCAATGTATTTGTTCATCATGCAGGTATCGTTCAAACTCAACTTGAAAGGTAGTGACAGGTTCAGTCAACAACAGGTTCAAAGGTCTGAGATCGCACTTTGTTATTTTCACTTGCCTTCACATGGTCTTACTGTCTTTTTGCTGATGATAGAAACATGTTCTTGTGTGTTTTGCTGTGTATTCACACTTCTTTGACCTCCTTCTATAGTCATGGTTGTGTATATTGGCCAGGTGGCTGAGCTGTGATATATCTGGATAAAAGTCAGACATGTGAATCACATTTGTGGTTGTGAAGCAGACAAGTCTCTTCATGATGCCTTGGCCCCTCAGAATGAACCTCTTCACATTGCTGAGTACTGATTGCCTGAATCACCCATTTCTGATCGTTACATCCCCATTGACATCCCTTGTTTTAAATAATGCAAATAAGTGATATTAGATTGGCAACATTAAGTAGAAGTGGGTATTTCTGCAATTCTGCAGCTAGCTTACTTACTAGTCCATTAGTAAGAACCCCAGTTCATGAAGCTCTCACCAACGCCTTAAAGTTAATCCCAGATTTACTCAGTTTCTTCTCCTCTGTCCATAGAGGCTGCTGAGCCTGGTTTACAGGTTTACCGGCTTGCCCAGCTCCACTTCTGGGACCATCTGAAAATCTCCTTTTCCTGGTGGTCCAAAATGCAGAAGGAAAACATTTGAAAACAAATAGTCATAGTTGTATGTGCCATAAAGTGTTACAGTGAGTGTACCCAGAGCACAAAGTTACATAGTACACAAACAGCCGAACGGGGTGCAGAGTGGAAATGACAGAGACATTAGTTTAGAGATTTTAAATGTGTTTAAATCTTTAGACTTGTAGAAAAGTTACACAATGTTGCTTAAAATTTTGGTGGTGGGGCATCTGTTTTATTTGCATCACTGATTCTACTTTAACATCGTCCCTTTGCTCTTGCAGTCATGGAAATAAGGAAGTGTTTTCCTGTCAAGGCATCCAGCTGGCTGTTGATTGGTTCTTGGAGCGAGGTCACCGTGACATCACTGTTTTTGTCCCTGCCTGGAGAAAGGAACAGTCACGACCTGATGCTCTCATCACAGGTAACAGCTTTCAGTGATTATTTAAAGTCACGATGAAATGACACTGTTAACCACCAGCGCATTCCTAAATAATCTTGTCCTTTTTTGTATTTAACTGTATCACTTCTCTTTCTTCAGACCAAGAGATCCTACGGCGGCTAGAGAAAGAGAAGATCCTGGTCTTTACTCCATCTCGCCGTGTGCAAGGGCGCCGTGTGGTATGCTATGATGACCGCTTCATCGTCAAACTGGCCTATGAGTCGGACGGCATCATTGTTTCCAATGACAACTACCGTGACCTAGCCAATGAGAAGCCAGAGTGGAAGAAATTCATTGATGAGCGTCTGCTGATGTACTCCTTTGTAAACGACAAGTAAGCAACTCAAACTCAAATTCTAGGAAGGAAAGAAATGAGAAAAATAAGTTGCATTTTCCCTGCCAGATTTCACTAAGGGAAATTATTTAAAAAAACATTGGTAAAAAAAAATTGGCACCTTTTTTGTTAGATATAGGAAAATGTATGCAGTGATAGGCCAAAGAAGTCGATTGGCTGCTATACATTAAAACAAAAAGCTTTAACTTCTGTCCAAGGAAAGATGCTTTTTGTTTGACATCTGTCTACACCCCTGAAGAACACAAGCACATTTGCATAGTGCATTTTTGCAGGGAAATCATCTGACTCCTATATCCTGTTATATTGATCTTAGAATTTAAATACACAGTAAAAACACTGCGAAGAAGGATCTTGTGTGATCCAAATGTACGTGTTTGTATTCCTTGCTGCCAAACATTTAATCTTTATGAATGCTATGAGAGTTACTGAATTACTTCACCCTTCAGTGAAGAAATGAAAAGAGAAAAATTCAAGTTGTCTATTTTTATTTGTAATTTTTTGGGGGGATTTTTTGGTACATTTTTTTGTTTGTTTTAATGAAATCTATTAATTGTGTATTTAGGTTTATGCCACCAGATGACCCACTGGGACGCCATGGACCCAGTCTGGAAAACTTCTTGAGGAAGAGGCCCATAATTCCTGAACACAGGAAACAGCCATGTCCTTATGGGAAGAAGTGCACATACGGACACAAGTGCAAATTTTACCACCCTGAAAGGGGAAGCCAGCCCCAGCGTGCTGTAGCTGATGAGCTGCGTGCCAGTGCCAAAATTTCATCAGTAGCATCCAGAGGCCTGCTGGAAGATGCCCTGATGGTGAAGAGCCAAAGTTCTTGTCAACCAGGAGGAATGCCTGAGGCAGAGCAAAGTCGGGGCACTCCAAAGAAACAGCCTAACGTCAGCCCTCGGAACTCCTTCAATGACCTCCTGGAGGACAGGCTTCGGGTCCAGTCCAAAGTGGAGGGACGAAGGGGAAGTAACAGCAGCAGCAGCAGTAGCTCTAGCAGTAGTTTTCTAGGGCATCCTACTCTAGGGGGACTCCCTTTATCAGGAAGTCTGGACCGATGGGAGCACCCTGGGGGAAGTGGTGGAGGAAGCTCCAGGGTTGCTGGAGCCTCAGGACCAAGCCTGGCTGAAACTTACCACAGATGCGAGTCTCCTGATCTGGGCTACAGCTCAATGATAAAGACCTATTCTACCCTTAGTCTGGTAGTACCACAGAGTCCTGAATGCTTCTTCCCAGCTGATCTGCGAGCTGGATCACTACTGTCAGACTGTAGCAGTGAAGGCAGTGTCAGCTCAGACTCTTTCTCCCCTGACCCCTTGTTAGACGATGGCCCCAAGTGCCATCATCACCACCACCATCCTCACCACCATCATCACTGCTCTAGCCAGTACCCTCCTCATCCTGTAAGCCGTGTCCCTCCTGGTCTGGGCCAACATACACCCCACGGCTATCCTGTTTCTCAAGCACTGCGGAGACCACATGGTTTTGGCCTGGAAGACCCTCCATCTTCTGTTACCTCTCATGCATCTCCACGTCCCTTCAAGCCCACTTCAGCCTACATACAACCCCACCCTCAGCATCCTTTGCTGAGCAATTACCCAGTGGAATTTCAAACTCGCCCACCACGTCCACCCCAAACATCCACTGCTCATTCCCACTCTCAGAGCTCCCCTCTGGTGATGGGCTCCCTTTGGCAGGAAGGAGGGCTCCAGGACTCCCAAATGTACAAAGGGTCACCTCTTCTTTCCAGAAGAAACCACACTGGGCTAAACCCACAACCACAGCATCAGATGAACTGGGATCCCCATCCCCAGCAGTCTCCTAAGCCTTGCTATGATCTATTCACTTTCCATAGCCTTCCAGAAATCCACGAAAAGCCTTGGCACTCTCCTTGGGACAGACAAGCCCTTTCATCACCCCGTGGCATTTCAGCATCAAGTGTTCCACCACTTCCACAGCTGTCCCTTCCCTCCATCACTACCCACAAAAGCCACCTGCCGTCAGTGCCCCAGCACCAAGAGCCACCTGCCTTGGGTCATTACCAGGACCTTAGGGAGAGGGTGTTTGTTAACTTGTGCCGCATCTTCCCTCCAGATTTGGTGAGGATGGTGATGACCAGGAACCCTCATGTGATGGATGCTCAGGAGCTTGCAGCTGCGATATTAATGGAGAAATCACAGCGCGGTTCTTGAATTAAGCCAGACGTTACAGCTTCATCTTAACTGGTCGTGCTGCTGCAGGTTTATTCCTTGCAATCATCTTAATTATTAAAGTCATGTTGGACATAACCAAACCAAAAGCACAAGATATACTGTTAAGCTCCTTAAGCTGTTAATGAAGTTTACGGTAATTGCAGGGAAGTTGTCTCATTAATTTTAATGGTATTTTTGTAAAGGGAAATCCCCAAATTGCCATATGTTTTTATAAATATGCCTGCCGTTTCAGCACTTAAGATCAGGAGGTTTGGGTTTATTGTGCATGTTTGAGCAATTGGTTATGAGTAAAGAGACTGGTGTGCTGAGGGAGGCTTTTAATGTGTTTCAAGGGTGACAGTGTTGTTAATTTTAAATTAATTTATTTGTTACATTTTAAGTTATTTACATATTTTAAAGTTATTCTGTTTGGCACTTTTTTTGTTATTGTTGTGTTTCCTCCTTCCATCCCTCCACCTTTTTTTTTGGCAATCATATCAGAGTATAAGTGTAGCTCAAATTCATACTTCATACATTCCTACTGTATCTAAAGCTCAAATTAGCTCAGCAAGCAGATCTCTGTGTACTCACAGGTGGTGGATCAGATGCTGTGGTGAGGTATTATGGATTTCCCCTCAAAGGGAAGTGAAACTCAGTTGGCACCCACAAAAGAAGATAGCAAAAACTCCATTAGAAAACCCCGTGCTGTTTAGAGTGTATTTCCTCTGACAGGATAGCCCTGTCAGCTGACTTCACAGTTCTTCAGTTTTCAGTACTGAATTTCAAAACATCTGTATTTTTACACCTTTAAAAACATATCAAAAGTCTAAATCATATGAAGGTGACTTTTGGTCACCAGAAATGTTGAGGTGGAATGAGGAATTTTGGTATTATTTTAATTTTTAATTTAAAATGTGTGTTAATTTATTACCTTTTTATGTGTGTGAATGTCTGTGGTGCATGAGGCACAGGGTCTCCTTTGTCAGTTGGTGACACCACTAGGAGTGTTTAGGCACCTCAAACAGGGTATAACTCTTCTGTACCCTTCTGTTAAATACAGAGAGATCCACACCTCGGCAGTAAAATACAGGAACAGTGATGACAGAGAGTTTTTAGTTCTATGAACATTTCTCAGAAGCACTAATAATCTCATTGGTTAAATTAAAACTCAGTGGTTAAGTAAAGAAATTAAATTAAAAGTTAAAAGTAAAATAAAATATATAAGTTGTAATAACTTAATTTATTCAGTGATGACAGTAATAAGTGAATATGACTACTTTAAACTTGACTATATTAAGTTTTCTGTTTAAAAAAAAACAAACAATTTTCTCTTTTAAAGTACTTAACTTAGTCAGCTGTAAAGCATTTTTTGTAACTGCATTTATTGTATGAAATAATAAAATGCTTAATATTTATTTTTATCTCCACCAGTGGGATTATTTTAATATCTGAGGAACTGTTTGTGAAGCTAAAACTCTTGCCTGGTTAGCACAATATCTAGTTGCCAGATGACAGCTCTCTTTGTTGATACAAATTGTATCCTATAAACTTTTTAAACAAGATCATTGTTTTATGAGAACATGTGTAAACAAAAAAAAATATTTCGAGTTGAATATTTTGAGTATTTGTGGCAAACTTTGCCACCTTTGATACTAAAGCCTTTATTTATATGAGGGGGGGCTTTTTAATTGCCTTTTTTTTCCAAGTGCAGCAAATAGAAAGTCTCAAATGCACTTTTTTGGAAACAGTTAATGTTATTGTTTATATTGTCAGTGAACTGAAAGCATGGTACTGTGTAGCCCAAAAATATGAAACCTTGACCCTTGAGTAGAGGTTGAGTAAGCCCAGCCATGGTGAAAAGCACAAATTGAAAGTCACCGTGGTCAAAATAACAATGTGGTTAAAAGTCATTCATTAGTAATGACAAGTATTATCTATATGTGTTATGCTACACTCATAGAGCAGACATGGACTGTTAATGTGAGTGCAGTAAAAGGTTTTGATGAGCTTGGCTCAAAGCAAAACACATTTTTCAAATTTGTGCCCCAGGTTTGAAATCTTTTATGATGCCTTTTTCCATTAATCCAAAACCACAACATTTCTTTATTACTATCTTAAAGTGATCTTTCTTGAAAAGCTTTCTTGTCACGGGCTGTAATATAATCTTGTCTCAGGAACAAGTCCTCAGTAAATCCTGCCAGACCCATCAGACGGCTAAAAAGTCTGTCAGTTGGTTTACTTTTCTTTGACAGTCTCATGCCGCTGTTGTGGTGATGTAAGTCAGTCATAACTGAGGTGCTCGCACCCTGTCGGTTCAACTGGCACCGTGTGCCAGCGTTTGCTACAGGGTGCAGACACTACAACGGAATTAAACAAACCTCTAAATGTGTTAACATTCCTGTGGATAGTAAAAATCCTATTTAGTATATGAGGGCAAAAAATATTTTTCTATTATCATGAACTTGTTAAAGAGCTATTTTTCTAATTTTACATGTTTATCCACAAGAAGAGATTGTAGTCAATGTGAGTGTTGTTGAATATGGGGATGTCCACATTGCTAACTGTGCTAATGATATGATGTGTTTGGATATCACACAAATGTTACTTGACAGTGTTCAGACTGGATATGAACTAGCAAATTTCCACCTCGCTTTTATTCACATGAATTTGACTGTTTTTGTAGTCCAGGCGTTTTCTCAATGAACAGCAAATGTTGGCTGTAGCACACATCAGGCAAGTGTGTGCTGTGTAAAGTGTGTGACAGCTCAGATGCCCAACACTTGGCATGACAATAGCTGCACATTAGTCCCAACCCAATACTCAGAAATCTGTTTTTTGGTTGAGGATGCAACTTCACCAGTCAAGAGTTCAGCAATATTGAACTGTATGTGACGTTGAGATGTTTATTTGCCCCTTTGATTGCATAGAATGGAAATGAACAGTGTTGATTTCAAATTGACCTCTTGTTTTGTGTGGGGTTTAATTTTGGTGAGCTTTGACTGGTGAAGTAGTGTGACTGTGACATTCTCATGTTGCACCGTCATCAGTGGGTATTCCACAGTGAACTTAGTCCTGTTATCATTTAGTTTATTTAGTTCGCGTCACCTTAAATTTGCTTCATGTTCAGTCTGAACACACCTTTCAGAATATATGTGTGGATTTTGTCAATGACAGATAAAATTCAGATTTTGTTTGTTGCTTATTTGACTAAAATGGCCTCAAATGCAGTTATATTATTCAATGGGAAAGAAATATAAAATATCAACAATGTCACAGTTCATTCCCATCTTTATTTCGAATGTGCTTTAATACAGCTTCATTTGAGTGCCACCTCTTCAGGGATCAAAGCCAAGTAAAATGGTGTTTGTTGCTTTCCAATGGCTCCCCTTGCTCAGGTCATTGGTGGTTATATTAAACCAAAATAAAAAAGAAGGTATTATAAAGTATTTGACCGTTACTGCTGTTTCACTGTTTCCTGAGCGCACACGAAGCGTGCCATTCCAAAAGATGGCCCAGAGCTGTGCTGATTAAGCCCGGCCAAATAATGTTTCAAAAATGCCTACTTAATGCATGATCTGTAATACTAACAAATGGTATTGCTTTAATTTGATAGAGTTCTATATACAGGATGTGTTCAGCCCAAATACATGATCGATTTTTTTAGAAAAACAAAAAAAGAACAAATAAAAACAAACTTTGCTTTTATCTTCATGTCATTATTTGTGTTTCATGCAGTCTTTTTCCTTGTTTATTTTATGACACATGTTTTTTTGGAGTGGCTCTCTTCAGACGTTTATGCTACAGGGCCGTGGAACTGAACTGAGCTTTAGGCAATAAAACCCAAAATGAAAGCCTGAGAAACAAACCTGTCTTACGTTTTAGAGTCTGGGGAAACTGTGGCCAAATGTTGACTGTTCTTTTGTGTGTGATGTAAAAGTGAGCAATAAAAGCCCTACTCAAGCTTTCATGTGTTGTTGTGAGGTTTCTTATTGGCTCTTGAATAAGAGACAGGTCCTACTATATATTTCGGGTTGAGACTTCAGCTTGACGTCATTGAAATTACAAACATTTTGCTGCAGCATGTTTTAAAAAGTTACAGATAAAAGAAAACTACAAAAGTACCTCTATCTTATCAACTGTAAAAAACTAATGACACTGCAACTTTTCAACTTACAGTATATTTGCGAAATTTAGCTTTTCCCATGTGAAAATGTATTTATTTGCTCAAAATATTTTTTTTACTAAATGTTTTCATTATTATTTAATAAATAAATAATATTTCTTTATACTAAACCACAACAGACCTTTATTTTGACATGACAATAGTAGCTTCAACACAGGTGTCACCAGTGATACTAATTAAAGTTCTGTCCTTCTTAATAAGTATCATTGGAAACACCTGCGTTGAAGCTACTATTGGATGTCAAAATGGATGCTGTGAAAAAGGTCCATTGTCTGCATTAACATCTGCATAACCAGATGAAGTTGTACAGATAAATACGTTTAAACACGTTTTAATTTGTTTTATAAAACAAATGTTTGCTTTTTGACAAATAAATCTGCGTCTGACACGGCATCCTCTGTAAATAAACAAGCTCTACTGCGTCCAACCTCAGTCAGGACTCTTAAGATCATACCGTAGTTGCATTAGTTGGAAATATAAATTCATTCTTTATTGTGGGGCAAAATATATATTTGAACAAATGTCTCAATAGATGGAGAATGCCAGCACAGTAAGAATGTAAAAGAAGCAAATTTAGTTTGCATATGTGTCGCTCACGACTCTCAAAGTGAGCATCTGCAAACTGACAGCCATTCAAAGGAGACAATAGCTGATGCAACATCAACAGATCAATGACACTGACAGCACAACTGAACAGATTAACTTTCCCAACACAAAAAGACAAAAAGTAATACTAGATAGGAAGGAAATGAGACAAATAAGGCGTTTTTTTTTTTTAAACAAATTATTTAAATTGTTCAACTGATGACAAAAGAAGTGAAAGTAAGGTACAGATATTAAAGCTTTACGGACAAGCGTGCTGGCAACGTCGACGAGCTACAAATGGCCATTTTATTTTGTTGCGTAAAAGCACGATATCGGCCAATTCTGTCCAGTCATTTTGTCGTTTTGTCTGATGGCCCTGTTGTTTAATTACTATACATGCAAGCATTAAAACTGTCAGTGTTGGAGAAGGGAGAGGTCCATGTTTGACAGGGTATGCTGCTTGCTCTTTTTCTGACAGATTAAAAGACGTGTGCTTTGTTGGGGTGGTGGGAGGGGGCGGAGCTCTTAAAAGCAGGTAGCAGTGTGATTGACCAAACGCTGCTAGGCAGAGCTTTGGCGAGGCTGAAGCTACAAAGCCCGTTAGCCGTTTTTTTTCTCCTGGGGTAGAAAAAAAAGCAGGAGTTCCTGGGGTGGCAGCAGGTTTTTGGGCTTTACAAGGAAAGTGAGGCGTTGACATGGCAACGAGACAAACTGTCTCTCTTCATCGTTGTGTCCACCCTTCATCCCGGCTCACATGGACTCAAACTCATCAATACGCTGCTTGGTGTTGCCCTGGCGGATCTGACGCAGGGTTTTGTACTTGTCTCTGCCCGCTCTGACGTTCTCGGCGTGCAACATGTCGTTCTGGGTTTTCTTCGTATCATCCCGGGCCTCGGCCAACTCTGAACTCAGGGCCTGGACAGAGAACAGACACAGAGAGGGACGATGAGAGACAACAAAACATTACATCACAGTTCATGACTGAGACTCAACTGGACCAAGATGAGATTTTAAAAAAAAAGTTAAAAAAGGCCATGTTCTCATTTAGGTATCATAGTAGATTTAAGTATACTTGTGTAACAATGTAAAGAAATATATTTTATAGCACCTGTATGTACAGCTAATGTAATATTGCGTCACAGTACCAAGTAGCATCATGTCTACTAATGCGATCAGTAAAAACCAAATGGCTGCCGACACATTCTCGGTTCTGCTCGAGGTAAAGAAAATGAACCCTTGCACGGCTAAGTGCTTGTTCATGGTGGGAAGAGTAACAGTCTACACCTGCTCTACACTAAGTGTCATGAGATAACCTCTCTTATGATTTGGTGCAATATAAATAAAACTGAATTGAATGAAAAAGGGGTCAGTTTTGTCTGAGATGTCTCATGTTAAACATTTGGATTTCTAGTAAATCTTTACATTAAAGTTATGACTTGCAACAGGTCTTTAACTTTTGTCAAAATCGGATCAGCCTTGTGGATGTATGGAATAAAATAACAGACGCTCCCTTCCTGAGGTTGTGCAGTGTGGTTATTCTGTGTTAAAACTGATAGTGATAGATAGACCATTCCATAGCACACTGAATAGAATCACACTATCACTGTTATCGGAAAAACAAAAAACAAGTTTAATTTCTGTGCATTAAACACATTAACTCACATTAAATCGAAGAAACTAAAGCTGCCCACATTCCTATTTCCAGCAGCTTCATAGGAAAATCATTTTAGTACAGTATCTTCAAAAGAATCCAGTAAGAACTGAAGCCATGTCACAGAGTTTTATTAGATGCAAATGCAGCTGAATTATGAATAAACTGAGCCACACTTGATTTTTTTTTTTTCTACAATTGCATGTTTTGAGGAATCTTAAAAGTTGCATCACTGAAGTCAGACACCATGTGGTACAGCACGTCTTCCCTTTACTGACTGAAAATAATGAAGTTGTTGTTTCCATTTTTGCAAAATTATCTGTGATGAAAACTCATCTATATTTGGACCAAAAATCTTTGTTTTATTCATGAACTCATGGACTACTCTTTAGTAATAGCAAGTAATGTGCCTGAATTAACTTACTGCAATTTTATGATACTCAAAAAGTTATGTCTGTGATCACAAATGATTCTAATGAAAGGTTATAAATATTCCCTTCTGCACAAACAGGATTGGACTTGTAATTAGTCCCAAGAGAATTATGCACTGCTGCTCGACCTGTAACTGTTTCTTGACACGATCATTCTTCTGCGCCTCGGTCATTCGTTCCTCTTCACTGCGATGGCTGGTCACGCCCTCACTGAGCAGCTCGGCGCTTGCCTCGCTTGCTTCGTCCTGCTCATCGTGTTCTGGCGCCGGCGGGGCCATCATGGCCGTTTTTAGCTCCTCCCTGGTTTTCTCCAGGTCGTCTTGTGCTGACAGAGCCTGTAAAGAACACGCAGGAATGCTTATTGAGGGAAACAGTTTTATAGTTTTAGTTGTGTGATCCAGGACCAAACTGGGTCACAGGTTTTTAACCTCTTTTACAAAAGAATATAATTACATAAAGCCGTCTGTGCACTATATTTACCTCGAAACCTGCTTCCGTTGTACAGAAACAGACAAAACTGAACTGTATGACCAGAATGGAACTACTGAAATTACAGCATTTTTAATATTACACTACACTAAAATAATATATTAAAGAACTCTCTGAGGAAAAGTGTTGTCCCTTTATGTCATTTTTAGTCAGTCTCCACTAAGACTGTGATTCAGATTGAGATAGATTTTTCTGGTTTGACTCACATGGCTTTGTTTGACATGCATGCCTAGCTGCATCTTTTACTATTTTAAATAAATGTAAATCTTTTACAAAAAAAGTCGATCATCACATATTGTGCACAGAATAACTTTAATAAACCAGGAAACACTGTGAAAGAACCAAGTTTAAACTGTTGAGATTGTTATTTTACCATCTAACTCATCTCTTCCCCTTTATACTGTAGGAGCATAAAGAAGAACGAATCAAACTAATAGCAGCTTCTTTAAACTGTAACAAGTATATAAAAATACATATGACAAATTTATGATTTATCTTTAATTTATTGTTGCTTTGCCAAGAGTCATTCAGGAAGAATATTAAAAATGATCATCAGATCAACATGAAAATGATATATTGATTGGCTGATTATTTATGTGATGTGTGAACTTTTCTTTTCGACAATGTTACACTGCTAAAATGAATTGTTCTGTATTATGAGTAGTGCTAATGGGTCAGGCTTCTTTGTGTGTTAGTGTCACAGTAATAAAGGAGTATTCTTCCACAAACAAGGTTATCACAGTTTGGGTGTTGCTGTGTTTCCCTTTCTTTTGGTCTGTGTCATCACTAAATAAGCTGCAGCCACTTCTATACACACAGGTGAGAGAAAACACACTGAAAACACACACACACACACACACACACTTATATATAGAGGGGTTACGTTACTTTGTGTTGCCATTCCGTTGCCTCATCTTCCTTTTTCCTCTTGGCCTCCTCAAGCAGGGCGATTTTGGCGGTGAACTCTGCTAACTCAGCAGCCTGTTGAAAATAAAAGTCAGTGTGGCGTTGCGTAACTTTTTATATTTGATAAACTAGTAGTTTTGCTTGCACTGGTTTATTACATGAATGTGTGTAATTAAAAAAAATAAATATAAAAGCAGTGTCAAAAGTGTTTTGAAGGTATAAATTAAAAATGTTAAATGAGAAGTAGAATAAAAGGAAATAAAAAGACGGTTATATCTGATTCTTAGAATTTAATTTAGTCACCTATTGGTGATTAAAGAAACAATCATTGCTTTAACAAGCATAGCTTTTAGCACTAAAGTGAAGCAGTAAATGGATGGAGACAGAGTCTGTGATTTGTGGTTGACGTGTAACTGCACGTACCAGTTGCTCCTGGTTCTTCATCTGGTCTGCAGCTTGCTGAGCGAGCGCTGCCTTGGCCTCCTCGGCCGCTTGCCTCTCCTTCTCCAGCCGCTCTGCCTCCTCCTTTGCCCGCTTCCTCTCCTGCTCCAACTCCAGTGCCCTGCGAGTCTGCTCCTCAAGCTCTGCACACACACACACATGGAAATAAATGAGCTGCAGACCCTCTGTGTGATCAGTGAGGGCAGAGAGCTCGAGCCAAAATAAGTTTTGACAAATGCGCCTGTGTGTACACACAGAATTGGATTTATACGTTTCATTATGTGCTGCAGAACAAGTTTTGACCATGAATATGAACAAATTCATTGTCCTGGACGGGTGTGATCACAGATAAATGATACTAAATAAAGTTCCAGTGAGTCACGGTCCACTTTTTTTGGTGAGGTTCTGTTAAAACAGTTTTTTGTTTGACATTTAAATTATATATATCGGCTTATGAACATCTGTGTGTATTCTTTGAGAGATAGTTAAACGTGGGGTAATTGGACTTGGCTGTAGATCGATAAAGGCGTTTCAGTTCTCATCCAAGAGGCTTCTTCAGTTTTGACGGACTGTTGGGGAAACCCCGGTAATTTAGCCTTGGTGGGATTGTTAATCAGGCCGTTATTTCCACTTGATTTGTTTGTGTTCCTTGTTGTCGAACCATCTTGTGACACGTCTTGTAATGAACCATCTAAAAGGTGAAACATCTTCAAGGCTCTCCAACCAAGTCCAGTTGTACCAGATTTAACCTATACCAAAGAAAGACAACTTTATACATCTATGTTATTTTGAGATAAAGAAAATGATGAAATATAGTTTTGTTTTGTTTTTTAAATGTTTCAGATACTTCCAGGTACTTCTTGTTGCCATAAATGCTTCCACATTAAAGTTGTCAATGCCAGAATTTTAAACTTTGATACACTGACAGTATTAAAAAAGTGATTTTTTACAGCAAAAAAGAAAAAAGAATCCTAGGCACACAAAAAAGGATTATGTGTTTTCAAAAATAAACGGAAAAGGCCACTGAACACATAACGAGGAGCAGTTTCATTGTTTCATCAGCGCAGCCTTATTTTGAAAATGTAATTTATATGGCACAGAATCATAACATACGTTATCACACTTTGCACATAGATCAGGTCTAGACTATACTCTTAATATTATTTACAGAGACCCAACACTTTCCACCACCACCACCAAACCCAGCCCATGGCGGGCGGCCATCTGCTTTAGTATTGATATTTTCGTCAACCTTACATCGCGTCATGCTTTATTACCCATGGAGCCACAGTCTTTTTTTAGTTAAAGACATTTGCTTTCTGCATCTGATGAATTCCTACATTTTGCTACAATTATTTTTTAACTGAATTG
Organism: Larimichthys crocea; assembly: GCF_000972845.2. NCBI lineage: Eukaryota > Metazoa > Chordata > Actinopteri > Sciaenidae > Larimichthys > Larimichthys crocea. The sequence continues at coordinate 3,981,972 of NC_040028.1, forward strand.
ACTAAAAAACTGGTAAAACAAAAAGATTTCATAGTTCATATCTTTCTTTAAAATCTCTCTGTGCTGTTTTATGACCTGTTTTGCAGTAAAAATGTGCAGCCTGGTACTACTTTGAAGCTGCTTGTCCCAGTCTGTGTTGGAGCCTCCACTTCATAGAAAACAGACAAAGAGAAAAGAGCGATAGTATGTTTAGGTTCCTGTAAAGAGGACATTTTGGGGATTTGAATGTTTTACATGCCTGACCTTTAAGTAACATCAGGTAAGGTTCTGTTGTTAATTATCTTTTGAAAACCTGGCAAACTAGTTGCAGTCTGCGAACAAACTCGGAGCTGTTTACACAGACTAAACAGACCTTTCAACTTTAGGAAATGTTTGAAATTTTAATAAGAGATTATAACTGTTCACAGGTGTTGTTCAGGTTTCTAAATAGTGTTGTAGTATTCAAAAATTATCCAACATAGATCAATATGAACACTTTGAAAAACAAGAGCTGGGTATGATTTGAATTTGTTATGTTAATGCAAGAATTCAGTTTTAGTTTCTGGTATCGAAACTTCTTTTGATACTTTCGACAAAAGAAGTTGTCAGATGCTTCATTTTGCCTAATCACAATCAGCTGTGTGAGAACTTTGCCTGAAAAAAAAAGAAAAAACAGGCAAGAATTATTCCAGAATGAGAATCGAACTAGAAACACTTGTTGAAAAGCTAAAAAAAAAAAAAAAAAAACACTCCCTCTCGAGGCCTAAGGCTGAATTTGGTCCTCACAAAGATGGAGGTACAGGAGCACATACTGTGCTGACTTGATGTCAGCGTGGTCGTACCTTTCTGAGCTCTGTGCGTCTGCTCTTCGATCTGCCTCAGCCTCTCGATCAGCTCGTCCTTCTCTCGCTCTATCCGCTCCTTCTCCTTCTCCGCATGCTCACGCTTCTTCTTCTCGTTCTCAAGCTGCGCCCTGTGGAAACAACACACAGCCAAACCACTGATTTATCTATTGATCATTTAAAGTCATACATCATAAACTTAACCTACAAGAAAACTCATAGAATGTTCACATTGAACCTGGTCTTATCGAGACTTTTGTCCCGATGCCGTGTTAGCCGTCTTCTTGCCATGTTTTCCTGCTTTACCTGGTCTCTTACAGTTTGTTGTGTGCATTTAAACAACTTAAAAATATGGAAACAATATGTTTTATTATTTTTTGCAAAACGTTTTTAGATATGCAGTTCCTCCAACATGTCCAGGCAAACGTATTTATGAGGCAAAAAAAAATGGTTGGTAACAAGTGAGACATTCGATGCCTTCAAATGAAACATAACACGCACACCCATTATACAAACACAATCAACAGAAAGAGAAATGACTGCAGTCTGCAAATGAATGACACTGACAAACACTGCAGCCTTATCGCTCACACTTATCATAGATGTACTATAACTGTCATAGTATTCTGCCTGTTATAATTGCTGTTATTATATTTGTACAGCACAATATATTCTTTTTTTTTTAAAGTTTTACACATTAATAAAAAGAGTAAAAATGTTTTCTAATGAAACAGCAGCAACACACATTTTTATAAATGCAACACTGCCCCCTACTGCTCACAAAGTTTATCGACGTACTTCCCCGTCACATATCTGCTCAAATTTCTTCATTCAAAGTAGTGCACACAGTGTGTGTTAGGGTTAGAAACACCAGTGGGAGCTAACCTGTGACACTATTTAAGGAGCAGAAAGCACTTTAATTAGCTGGCAAATGAAAGTCCAATCATTTATGTGAGTTTCAGTCACATATCCATCAGCTCTAACTACTAACTACTCTAACTACTTTGCAGGGTTGGGGGGTTAGAGATGACAGTGAGTGAGGGACCTGGATGAATCACCAGCCGATCACAGGACTGCAACTAAATGATTAGTTTTCCTAACCTCTTTTTAACGGCTAGCTCAGTGGAATGACAGCTACATGCTCCCACACCTCACACAAAGTGAAATTCACTGGGGTGACTGATTTTTAAATGAAGGACTTTGACTGATGATTTAAATTTATTATACTAATAAAAAGTAAGGAATCAGCTACGGGCAAAAAATCAGCAGAAAAGAAGGCAACTTTTTGAAGTGTGGCAGTGTCAGCATTCCAACTGTTACGATATGTAATATGCAGGAGTCTTCAATAAACAGGTGAACCATCATTTCCACCTGGAATAAATGACAGATGGTGCTTCCAAACCAACTTATAGCGCTGGCAAAGGAGAAGCAGCGAGTACTGTACCTCTCCATCTGTTTGTGGTGCTTCTCCTCTCTGGCCTGAGCCTTCATCTGCTGCACCTCGATGGTGTCGGGCTTCCTCCTCCTCATGTACAGCTCATGGTTGCCCATACATAACGCCAGGATACGCTTGTTGATCCGCAACCGAGGGGCGTAGAACACAAAGTCCTGGAGGAAACACAAACGATAGATGTGTTGGCGTAAAAAAACACATTAAAAAATATATATCCTCAATCACACATCACGCTTGCACTTACTGGAGCTTTCTTGTCGATGGGCTTGATGACAAACTTCTTGTCACTGAAGGAAATGTTTCTGATCTCACTCCAGGGAAAGCCGATCTTTGGTGACAACCTGAGACGAGATTAAAAAATGGATGAATTACTGACTTTATGTGTATAAGCACATGTGCATGCTTTCAAAGTATCAAAAATAAAAAAGGACTTTAAAATGTTGGGTGTCATCAACTGATGCTGTGCTGTTTAATACCAAAAGAGGGCACTGTTGTCAAACAATGCAATCTAGGGTTGTGGATGAGGTGAGAAAGCAGACAGTTCAGATTGTCTTAACACTTTTTTAAAATATATTTATATTTATCATCTGATGGGTGTGTGTGACGTACATTTAAAGATAAAGGAAACATATTTCATCTTTCATGGCTCTAATTTCAAAACCGTATTTACAGATTCAGACATGTAACCACATTCATATAAGATATATTTCTCCAAATAAATATAATGCAGTGACTGAAGTAAAGAAAAAAAGTGAGTCAACTGCAGCAGGGAATCTTCCTAAAATAAAATATGTGAGTGGGTGTTGTTGTCATTGACAGTAACTTCTCTTGTGGTTTCACTTTCTTCCTCTTAAATTTAAGTTTTCTGTTTCGATGTTCGAGGTCACATCAGCTACAACAGCAGTTCCCAACTGTTTGGTCTCACTTGAATAAAAAATGAATTTTGGGAAACTGAACAGAGTTTTCCTTACTGTTAATCATCTGGTGACCCCTCACCTTTATCTTGTGACCCACAGGTCGCTCACTGAACTAGAGCGACCAGATCAAATATGGTGAGATCAGATATGAAACCACCATGAATGAATCTAAGCAGCCTCAAGTATGTAACTATTGTGTGTCTGTGTGTTGGTTACTTGTCTTCATGCTCATAGATGTTGAGTCCTAGGGCGTCGACCCCCAGCCACAGCTCTGTGCCCTTCTTGTTTTTAATTTCAAAGTAGTTGACACCGTACATCTCCAGGTCCTGAGCTATCTTCAGGTACTCCATCATCGCATCCTCCCTGTACACACACACACACACACACATACAGGTACGAACAACATTAAACACTATGGATGAGCGAGTACAGCATTATCTGTATCTGTTTACCATATGAATTATCTGTATCTGTATCTGTATCTGTACTTTGAGTGGGTGGGGCCTAACCAGAAAATGGGTGGAGAGACAGAGAGAGAGAGAGAGAGAGTGTGTGTGTGTGTGTCTGTGTGCGTGTGTGTATAGCTTAATTTGTATACCACTACTACCTTTATTTTTTTTATTAAATACAGCAAGAAAGTGTCAGACACTGACGATTTAAAAAAGAAAAAGAAAAAAATCTCAGACAGGCGAGTCGCATTCTACCAAGCACCACGTCTGAACGAACCCACGTTTACCAGAACTCACCTGGTTAATAAGTAAGTACAAACCAAAGTAAAAACAAATGTGACGCTGAAGAAACCCTAAACGTTAACGGAAAAGCCCCACGAACCTGGGTGACTGAGGGAGAGACAGAGAGCTGTTCTGTGTGTGAGTGAGCAGAGCAGGATACAGCAACACAATACATGTGTATGTGTGTAGGGGATTGGCGCTGTGACTAGCCTATCACAGAACGCAGACACAGTCAGCTACCCAATGAGGATTTTCATTCAATCCGAGCACAGATATTGACTTGTATTACTCGTATAATACTCGTACTCGGCAAAAGTGCTTTATCCATACTGGATACTCATTTCAGCCGAGTATCCGGCTCAACTCTATTAAACATACAGATACACAAGGACAAGTCTTAAGAGATGATAATCCTCACCACCACACGCACACAGAGATGTACCTGAGCATGCTTCTGTGTTCCTCGTGCCACGTCTGTATTCTGTCCTCCCACTGCTCCTTCGTCAGCTTGTGTTGCTCTAGGACTCTAAAGGACACACACAAGAAAAAACAACGTATAATAAATACAACATTACTACAGTACATCCTCTCAGATGGCCTTCTGCACTTCATCACTTCCGAGGGTTACAGATTTCACTCATAATAGCATGCTGATAATCTATTTCCCGGGATAATGATGGTGTCAGCAATACACATTATATATATATATCACAATATTCATGATATTAAGAGGGTGGCTATAGCTCAGGAGGTAGCGCTGATTGTCCATTAATGGCAGGGTCCACCACAGCTCCTGAATGTCCTTAAAACTGATAATCAGGGCATGCTGCACTCAGTGTGTGTGTTGCCAGGCATTGCCATTTGTCAGGTATCATAGAAGTGCAGTCCATTTCATTTTTCACCATTGTAGTCTGAACATAAGTTAGAGGCTAGGGAATCACTTATTTCAATACAGGTCCTCTCAAGTATAGTATTCTGTTTATATATTTACTGTACCTCTGTGGCAGTAGCCGATCTGAGGCCAGGTAGCCAGGCTTGTGAAGGTCTTTGTTGTAATCTCCATACTTGGCCTGGACGGCGTAGGAGGCCACCAACACTGCAGTCTCTGGGGGACAGTAGTTCTCATCATTCAGAATGGCCTCCTTCACCTGTAGGGACACACAATCGGAAGACAAACCAGAAATGAATAAAAGAAAGAAAAGAAGGCAACCTTCCCAAACATTAAATGGCTGATACGTTACAGTCTAACATCAACAACAGGCAACATTTTGATTTAAATTAAGAAGTATCTGATCGAAGAATAATAACAAGCCTGAGCATGAAATTTAGTGGCAGCTTTAATCAACAGACAGATACCAAATTATCTCGTTAAGACCCAAAAATCGTGCTCTCACACATGAAGACAACAGCTGTAAGTCACTCAGCTCTCACAAAAAGTCCACCTTGTGTTAGTATTTGTTTGGTCGACCTTACTCGGTAATCTGTCAGATCTGTCTGTACCTGCAGGAAAAAGAGTTTCTGTGTGATCTCCTGGATGAGTTCCTCAGAAACATCTTCCGGGAAGAACTTTGCTCTGAACTTAAACTGCAGAGGATTCTCCTTCTTCACATCCTGCTGCGTCACCTGGAGAGAACACGCACACAACATTTCATCTCTTACCCTTCACATGTTTTTACAGTATGTAGTCTTGGGGAAATCAAACTTTCTCTTCATCTAAAATAAGATTAAAGAGACTTAAGTATATAGCAAATGTTGAATATTAAAGATGATACAAGTTGACTTCTGAGGCTGTTTATCAGGATGAAGTCTCAGCATGGTTTACTCTTTACAGACTTGCATAACTAAATTGTGAGAATGATTTATGGGTGGAAAGCCTTGATTGGTTGTGTTTGGGATCTCTCACCTTCTTGTTGAGTTTGAGCCACGTGGTGTAGCCTTTACTGTCTGTGTACTGCAGGCCGAAGAACCAGACCTCCCTCAGACCCACCGTCTTCACCACCTGAAACCACACAAATGAGTCTCAGCTGCTACAAGACTGCCAACGAAGCTCTTATAGCAAGGTTTGCAAATTTCTAATTGGATTTTTGATGAATAAAAACAACTTTTGTGAATCACAGAGTTTATGTGGTGAGATGATGAATGAAAGTCGGAGGGAAACCGCAGTTGTAAACCTCAATACCTGCGGCATGAGATAAAGGCTGTGCATCGTCCCAGTGGTGTCATCTATTGACAGTAATTACACAGAGGCAGTGTGAAATACTGATGATTAAACTGTGTCTGTCTTAACTTAAGAGACAGGTTATCATTGCTTTTATGCACACACAGATGCTGAATATCACACCAAATACAAGGAAAAGAACATCCAGGACACTGAGCAAAAGCATGTGAAAATCAGAGCAGAGTATAGAGACACTCAAACATCACAACATATGTGATCACTGAACATCTCATTCCAAAACCTTCAGCATTAATTTGCTCCACTCTTCCCACAGGCCTACTGACCCCCGGCTGCAGGGATTCGTTTGAGCATCGGTGAAGCCCAACACTGATGTTGAGTGATCAGGTTTGGTTCATGGTCTGTGTTCCAGTCCATCCCGAAGGTGTTGGTGTTGGATGCAGATAAGGTCAGAGCTCTGCAGGACAATGAGATTCTTCCAAACTACTTCCAAACTTTGTTTCTGGGCCTGGCTTTACAACACTGTGGTCTAAAATATCACTAACTGTATGCTGCTTAATTAAGACCTCCCTTTACAGATGGGCAATCTGGTCAATAGAAAGTAAGTAGGTAAGTGCACGCACCTGAACTACGTGAAGTACTTTGTCCAGTCACACGATTAATTTGTTCATGTAGCGCAAATACATTAGTCAATGAGGTTATGTGAAGTTTGGAAACTCCATGACCTCCACGATTCGCCCGAAAAGTAGATTTTAATCTAAAATTGTCAAATTTCCAACCCCTACTTATGTATCACTCCTATTCTATATAAATATGTACACATATGAGGACATTATGAGAAGTTGTCCACTTACTTTTGTCAAATGTGTGCTTTAATTTAGCAAAATAACAGCAGGAGATCACATCTTCTGAGGAAACCGCACTAGAACTGTGAAGTCACAGTTCATGACGCTTCAGTTTCCTGCCATTCTTCCATTCTCTCTTTTCCCATGTCGTTAACTCCTCTCTGTACTCTCTCAAACATGCTCACATGTTTTGTCATTCACAAACAGTCCCATTTACACAAAGCCGAAGACACACACACACACAGAGACAGAGAGAGTCCCTGAGGGGATGTGGACGCTTACTCAGTCTAATGTGATTTACACAGTCAATATGTTGGCACTCACTACCATATAATTAAGTCTCAGACACAGGAAGACATGCTCACACACACACACACACACGCACACACACACACACACACACACACACACACACACACACACACACACACACATTAAATACTCCTGTATCAAATAATCACAGACATAAACACGCAAAAACATAAACAAGCCTTCCAAAACATGTTGTTGCAATGGTTAACTGCACAATTGCACACACACACACACACATACGTGCGCGCATGGACACATGCAGGGCCTCCAGTGGGGCTGGGAATGCGGTATGCAGAGACAGCTATGCGGATGCTGAGACTCTGCATGCAGATTTGGAAGTGAAGCCTCAGAATGAGGATAAATGATTCTGATGAGAGAGAAGGAAGGAAAGAAGGAAACATAAAGTGGAGTGAAGAAGACTCCTTACTTTCATACTAGATGAAAACACTTCACACACACAACTTTAAAAGTTTGTGCGAGTTTTTGCTCCATCAAAGTGTTCATGTTCAGAGGCGGGCTTACATGCTGGTGTTTGGGTTAGCTTGATTAAAAAGCTTTCCTATCGCACTAAGGCCTTTTATCATAGTGTGTGTGTGTGTGTGTGTGTGTGTGTGTGTGTGTGTGTGTGAGAGAGAGAGAGAGAGAGAGAGAGAGAGAGAGCTTATGGGTGTTTATATTTAGATGGCCGCTTCTTTATCAATGGAGTCCTCTCTTCACTCACGTGGATCTGCACCATTTAAAAATGAAGCAGCTTTCAGGACCAAGCAGCTTCCTGCGTGACTCATTGTCACAGAGCTCAACATTCCCTCTGTGTGACCTCGACACACTGCAGTCAAATGATCACGGGGAGACGTGACCGCTTTCACACTAAACAGCGTGCACACTTGAGGGACATATTGTTGGCTGAAGCTGATCAGTTTTCGATACGAATACCGAGGCATCATGTTCAGCATTAGTAATGTATCCCGTCTCACTTGTTTGCGCTGCGTTCGCACCGTCCTCATCAGCTCGTGATGTATTCCTTTGGCATATGTCGAGTACAGTTCAACAGAACCTACGTGCCTGCTGGGAATCATTCTGTCTTTTTCGAGGAAGGGGGAATCTATTTTATCTACATCTATTTTTGGTTGATGACGAACACGTGAAACTTTACAGCGTCATCCGGCGCAGAGGTCTATCATTACTTCTACACCTGTCAGCTCTCCTCTCCATTCTCTTTTAGATAAGTCAATGGGCCTTGCACCTTCTCACACGTCCCCTACCTCCAGTCCAGTCTGGTTAGGATTAGGACAGAGTAATGCTTATTTTCCCTCTCCATTAACCTGTTACTAATTAAGGTTCCATCCCACCTTATTTAGTATCATAGGTAACAACAACATTGGTAACACCTGTGTTTACCTCCTATTTCATGTCAAAATGGTTCTTCAGGTACTTCGTGTAGTTCTTTGAAGTATTAAAAGTTCTTCATTCTTATTAGATCATTCTTATTAAAATTGTTCTCAATGCATGAATGAAAAAAAAGGACAAATGAATACAAAAACCCTTCCAACACATATTTAATGAGCGGTAATTCAGATAACTTTCATCTCAGCCTACCATATGTTTTACAGGACAAGCGACAACACTGCTTATTATCCGGTAAAAAGGGAAACAGTATGATCAATTCATCAAACACCAACATAACGTGCTGCCTTGTCTGAATCCAGGCTGACATGTGAAGCTCGGTATAGGGGAAACTGTGTTGCCCTCTAAAGCTGGGGAAACTGTCGTCAAAAAGGTAACGCAACGTTAATTATATAGAAGTGTAGCAGAGAAAGTGCAGATTAGGATGACTGTCAGTCGTTGCCAATTAAGATGGGAAACACAACTAATCCTGTCAGATGAAAAGGTACCATCCGAGTGACCACACCGTTTTTCTTGGAGGCAAGGTAAGAATTGACTGTAACAGTTGATGCTGCTGTCAAAAATGTGCTTGTTTTGGTAAGAACGTTATTTGGTGAGAAATAAATTCTGATCTGTGTCACTTTGCTTACGTAGAACTTAAGCTACACAATTACCTTAATGCTAGTTAACGTTAGCATTAGGTAAAGTGTGGAGATAAGAGCGTGAGAGGCATCATTCAGAATTGTGGTATAGTTATAGCTAAATATTAAAAACACAAAAGGCTACCTTTACAGTAAAAGATCGAAAAAGACTATCTGATATTCAACTACCACCTGCTAACCCACGTCATTAACATTAATTGGCAAGCTTAGCTAACGTTATTTCCCAAATGTAAGCATGCTAAAATGTATACTCCACTCATCTATCAAATATAAAGTGTCTGCAGACATGCTGCCTTCATACACCAACACTTGATGATATAGTCCAATAAGACAGCCTTAAGAGCTACTGTGCAATATGATCTCATATTTTAAGGCAATTCGCAGACAAAAGAGCAACAACAAAAAGACAGAACAGATCGTTCTTTCTTTCACTCTTCTTCCCTCTACGTCACCACAATCCCAACAAACCTTAGAGGCTCAAACAATGCTGAAAGCTGCCCTTTTACTTCCCAGACACATTCACACACAGACCCACACCATACACCCAACACTTAGATCCACTGTCCTCTAAAAGCTCCCAGTTTAGACAAAGAGAGACTTTGTGTGTCATCTTTGGACAGAACCAGTACAAATCCAAACCCAGCCAAGCACCCACTGGCACACACACACATATACACACACACATTCACTTTCAGTATTGCTTTTCATTATTGACGGATAACAAACAACGTGATTCTTCCAACAGGTCACAGAGTTCACTTTCAAATGCTGAATTCAAAGTTGAACTTTGACTCTCTTCTTCCATCTAGTGATAGATGCTGTAGAAACCTCACAAATCAAATCAGTCAGAAACATACATGTGTGAGCGTTATGTGTCTTACCTGATCAAAGAGCTGTTTGCCTGTCGTGTTGGGCTGGATGGCAAACTCCAGCTCAGCGTCCATGGTGGTGACGCGCACATTGATCTGAAGAAACGAAAAAAAAAAAAAGACTAAATGAATGCACCAATAAATCATATATTACATGTAATTAACTTAATATACATATATATATATATATATTGCAGTACGCAAAAGTGATGCAGCACAGGCGCACACACAGATATATACAGACATATTACATGTTATACAGGCCACAGTGTGAAGACAGAAAGAACCCAGCCTCGCCTGGAGTCTTTCCACTTCCTGGCAACATAAACTCCAAGACCACAAGTGGGATAACATCAGCTCCCTCATCAAGATTGTGGATGACCCCACCCATCCATGACAAACTTTTCAGAGACCCCCTGCCGGCAGGAGGCTGCGGTCCATCAGGACTGAAACCTCACACCACAAAAACTGTCAAAAAGTTTTTCCCAGGGGGTGTCGTTTATCTCAGTTATTAGAGCATCCGCCCCATGTACAAAGGCTCAGTCCTTGCAGCGTCGGCCCAGTGTTTGAATCCGACCTGTGGCTTTCATCCCCCATCTCTCTCTCCCAACATTCCTGTGTGTATATATGTATATATACACATCCCAGAGCCAACACGTTACATTAACGTAGGGTCTACTAACTCTATGCATTACATTAACACACACTTTTTTATATATTTTGGATTACTACGTCTCAAAAACTATCATGCACATTTAAACATCCTGCATACTGTAAACATTGTTCTGTACAGTTCCTTAATTAAATAAATTAAGGAACTAAATATTTGTACATAAACTAAATATTATGTACAAAGAATTCTCTTTATATTTATCTTCTAGTACTTTCAATTTTTAATTTTTATCTTATATTTTTTTATTTGTGTTTATGATTTGTAATGTTTATTATGCACCGAAACAAAAAAAACCATCAGGACAAATTCCTTGTGTCTGAAAACATACTCTAGTCAGAGGATTCTCAAGTATTTGTGCAATGAATGAGTCTGATTGAGTATGGAAAAATGTATCCTTCGTATTATCAATATGAGAAGTCCTGACACAAACAAACACACAAACAGATGTGCACATTCCTTGCACATTCACACAAAAAATGATGGTTACGGAAGAAAACAGTGTGAAACAAACCACAAAAAAATGGAAAAGAAGTGAAGCCTATGAACTACTGTGACTGCCTGCTGGTGGGACAGCCTGTGCAGGCTGTGTTATGTGTGTGTGTGCTCCTATCAGACTTCTATAAATATTCTTCACCCTCAGTGAACACACGTGGACACACACACACACACACACACACACCCTGTGTGTCCATGTAAGGCACATGCTGTACACGCTGCTCCTTCTGCCAGGAAGCAGCAGAGAGGAAGTTGTTTTCGCTTCGCTCTAATGAAGGGAAAACGATCAGGAACTCCACTTAGCTGTTCTGTAGGCTAACCGCAACCGCACCACTATGATAAAAGTTCCCACTCATTCATTTTTAATATAAAAAAATAAGCTGTGTATCATAACTGGGAGATGAGAGAAAAGAGAGTGGGCAATGCAGAGGGACTACAAAGACCACAGGCCATCTGAGTGAGACAGATCAAACACAACAGAACCAGGTCATTTTCAATAAGTGACGGCCAAATGGTTTGTCGAATAGAAGAGGTAAAGTGACTGGATGAAAGGTTGAACCAACAAGTACCACAGCATGAAATCAATGCAGCCCATCTGCTGATATTTCAGAAACTTTAATCTTAAAAGAAACTGTCTTCTAAACTAAGAACCATTGCTGAGATGAATACAGTAACTAATAAGCTCTTCATCCTTTTATCCTTTGTGAAATAAACTGAACTCAGTACAGGCGCATAATGCTGAATCATTCATGAGGATGTGATAAATAAACATTTTATTGACACTGGGAAGGCAGCAGAGGAGCCACTCTGCCGCACAAATAAGAAAACAGTGTGAGAAAGAGAGCCGGTGTAGAAATGGATTCAGGGAGCTGGATGGAGTCAGGTGTGACTTTCACAGCCAAATATGGGCATCTGCAAACTTTATCCAGGTCTGCTGCCACATCCACACTGCTGTTACTGTTTGAAACCTGAACTCTATAGAAGTTAACAACATTAACACAGTGCCATGTTTTAACAGTCATGAAATGTGTGTGTGTGTGTGTGTGTGTGTGTTTGCACGTCTATTATGTTGCAGCATTAAAAATCATTGAGATCATCGGTCTAATGAAAACCAAACCAGTGTCTCACGGTAATCCAATCCAAAGTATGCAATCATACATGTGTCTGTGTGCTGGTGTGTTGGTGTGTATGTGTGTGTATTCCTGTCCCGTTGGAGGTGTAATACATTAGACTGTTCTGTGGTGTTCTCTACTGCACTAGGCAAAGCCAGCTGCAGTGAAACCAACTGATACTGTCCTCGAGTAACCCTGAGAGAGAAAGAGAGAGAGAAAGGGGAGAAAAGGGTAACAATGGCACAGTAAAAGTTGTAACCCGCATTCTGTAGGGTGTGTGTGTGTTTGTGTGTGTGTGTTTGAGAAAAGGAGGGAGAGAGACAAAGACAGATAGACAGATAACGCCTGAGGTGAACAGAGTGCATCGATCATAAGAAAGCAGCGCTCATAGACAGCTCAACTGACCTGAAAAAAATAGACAAAGACCACACACTCACACACACAGAGGCACTCTTCCCCCAACCATACCCTCTGCTCACACACATACACACACACACACACCATGTTGTGCAGACAAAAGGCACTCTACCCCCAACCTAACCATACCCTCTGTACACACACACACATTTGAACAATATCCTGCAGCCAGAGTAACCGATGTTTATCTGTTTGATTGATGACTTTAAAATGAATTTATTATTACAATGGGAGCCAATGACCATATTGTAAATCAACTAATTGATGAATAGACCTTTGAATGACTCTCAACCTTAATCAGTATCATTGGTAACACCTGTGTTGACCCTACTGTTGGCTGCTGTGAAAAAAATCTGATGTCTACTGATGAACTGAGAGGAATCCTTACCTCCATTCTTTTGGGCGATGAAATGATGAACCGTGTCACCACATATCAAGATGATGTTCACCTCGATGCTTGTAGTGTAAGTGAAGTAAGGGAACATAACCATATGGTGGTGGGGTGTGTGTTTGTGTGTGTGACAGCAAGACAGACATCTGTGTGTACGTATGGGAGTGCGGCCATATGGTGAAAATGCACGATATGCACACACACAGTGCATGGCATTTCTCTGCAGACATACCGTTGCATGGCATGTGGCTCTGTGCTCAGGCTGATAAGGTTTCCATAGCGACGCCCTTGTGGTTGATTTTTAATGTCATTTTCTACAAAGACTTGTGGGTGTGGGACTTCACATAGGGTGACCTGGAGAGGCCTGACCCCACCTGGGATCTACGAATCAAACAATGAATCTAACAGTTGTTTTCATTTGGGTTCATTGATTACTCTTTTTCATCATGGTTTTGGGTGCCTTTGTTGCGTTTCCCGCCTTTTTTGATGATCAGTTCCATCCTGATTCATTTCACATGTGTTTCATCATCTTGCATTCACCTCTGTATTTAGTCTCTGTGTTTCTCAGCTTTATTTGGCTGGTCATCTGTGTTCTGGTCACCAGTTCTTTGTTCCGTCTTCCATGCCTGGGTTCTTGCTCAGTTTTGGACTTTTTTTGGACTGTTTGATTTCTTCTGTTTTTGCCTGCAGTCGCCTTTTTGTTATTGTGTTTTCCTTCCTGTTTGTAAGTTATTAACATTACCCTTTTAGTTCACCTTCATGTCTGCACTTGGATCATCTTCTTGAACTAAAATGTGACACTTCTTCACTTGAGAAAATACTGGAAAAAAAACATTATAATATACCAGAGCCAGCCCGCTGTTGACAATATGTTTACAGTGGAAAAGCAGCCATCTGTGACATTTTTAAGGCTATATGCTGATAGTATATAGCATTATAGTATCCTGACTATACATTATATTGTTTGGAATAAATCGAGACTAAAAACTAGAGTTGCTTTTTATTAAGGATGGAGGGGAGGAAGGAAAAACACTCTGCAGTTCTGTGTGCAGAGGTGAATAACATCAGCTTCCTTTGTGCAGTGCAGTAAGAAACACTCCTTTAATACAGTCTGCTATTGTCTGTGAGGGGAATTGTTCCAAGTGTGCATGTGTGTTTGAGTCTTTGTGCCTGCAGACACAGCACGGGGGTGGAGGGGTCTGACTGAGGCTACCTTCAGAGACATTTCAGACCAGTTCTTTTTGGGGTCAGTGGTTATGGTTAGATACATGAAATTAATGTACATCTATGAAATGGTTGTGTGTGTGTGACGACACAGATACAGACAGAGGGAAACATGTTGTAGCTGATAGCAACATAACGTTAGCAGATAAAAGAGACGGTCTGAGCCAGACTGATGACCACAGTCCTCTCTAAAACCCGTTTTGCTCATGTGTCAGAGGTTGTTGCCTCTACTTATACTACCTTCATAAGTGCTTCTACCGCTTTTGCAACTGCTACTACACCACTACTACAAACACTGCCATAAGACAAAAAAAAATGCAGGCCACAAGCAGAAATATATCAGCTACTCTGCTACAGTGGTGGTACGTGGAGCCTGGCAGATCAAGAGCAAAGTGTGTTTATAATTAAAGGGGGAAAGTGTTTCTCTGAGAAATACATTTTCCCTGTTGAAGTATTAAATTCTGCTTGGCTTGATGAAACAGTGCAAGCAGCTGGTCAAGTTGAGGTTGGAAGGTTTCCAGGACTCCTGAACTTGTCCTGCATACCAAAGTCATTTGTGAATTGCGTGAATGCGGTTAAGAAGTTAATTTTCTGATTCAGCTCAGGTTTACAGAGCGGCAGCAGATTTTCTGAAGCAGCAGCAGAGAGATAACCTCACACATATTGTTCAGTTAGGTTCAGCGGCATGACTGAGAAAACTGGTAAATATTTGGATGAAATCAGGTTGCTTAGTCACACATCAAAGCATGCAACAAATCCAAAACACGACTACTGGTACTACCACACTGCATGTTACACTAAGGCCGGTTTCAGGGAAATTAAGTCTGATTCAACTTTTGAGGAAAAACAAACCTGATGTCATCTTGTGGCAGCCAACAGACGCTCAGATCAGGCAAACCCTCCACAGTCAGCCTGATATGTGAGGCTAAAGCTGAAGCTATCTAGGTGGCCAGGGGTTTAGTCAGGGCCGGTTCGCCCAGGGCGGTTCGCCCAGGGCGCAAATGTGGCCAGGACCGGCGCTGGGTTTAGTCCATCAATCAGCCAGGGACTAAATTTTTACTGTGGTATTGCAAAGAGCCACATTATGCAAGAGTCACTGTCTCAGCATGCTTGGCATAGTGTTGGAACATCTGGGTTTGTTTTTTTTTTTGCCTGACTTTCCCAAGCCGCGATGGCCACCCCTGGACTAAACTCTGAAACTCTACCTGTTGTGTTCTGGCTTGGTTCAGTTCATGTACCAGCTTCTAAAGAGGCTGAGCAACATAGACAATGAATGAGCGAGGGAGTGCTGGTATCGAGAAAATCAGTTAATTAGGTAATAAAAATGCCCTCCTTCCACTGAGTTTATCACATTTTATGACCTCTTCAGTGAGGCCAGGGCTGAGTCACACAGCTTTGACCTACTGTGCAGCTTCCATAATCAACAGAGAGCAGAAATACTTATCCATGTTGAGGAGACACAGAATGTATTAGGATTTGAGTTGTTATAATTACACTGTTGTGCTGTGTAACCTTTTGAACAGATGATCTAGCCAATTCTTTGTTCACAAGGCTCTGGGGAAAATGAAGCGTGCATGTTTGTCTCCATTTTGCTGGCTGTTGTTTACCAGCTTCCCCCACCCCCCCATGCCTCCATGTTATTCATAACAAGTAATGACAGCTAAATAGTAGGCTAGTGTGTACAGGCAGAGGCCGCCCACGCAATACAGCCCACCTGTTGACTGTGTTTGTGTGTGTGAGAGAGTCTCAGACAGGCATAATTAAAAGCTGTTGGTAGCTAAGCTGGTTAACAGAGGCTTTGAAGGCCACCAGTGCCACGCTGCCTTCTTCACCTTTTCTCTTCTCTGTTTTCCGTCGTCATCTGCTCGTCCCACTCTTCTACTTTACATTTCCTCTCTGACGCACCTCCGCTGCTTTGTGTCCTCTACCTCTCTTTCTCTCTTCACCTCTCCTCTTTTTCCACTCAGATTTTTCCTCCTCCTCCAAAGCCACTTTTCAACTCCACTCTTCTATTCTAATGTCCTTAACATTTATCGGTCACGTTTTTTTAGCTTGTTCGTAACGGCTGCTTGACTCAAAAAGAGCTATCAAGGATGCATGACAGCAGATTCATCCATCCATAAGCACCACACACACACACACACACCCGTTACACAGAGATCTGTGGGCTGATTTGGATTGTAGGAGGAGGAGTTAGCATGGCAGCTTTGGCTTTAGCTATTGAGAAAAATAAAGTCATAAGCGGCACAAAAGTAATATGAATATTGCGTGTACTTCAAGAAGCAGCATGGAAACAGAACCCGTGTGCTTCTAAGTTATTTGTCTTGAACTTTCGATTACTATTTCATCAGACGCCGCTTGTGTGTAGCATCGGCGTAAATGTTATCTGATATATGCTGAGATAAAAACATTTTTCCTTCAATATAATGTAAGAAATGCTTCTGCTGAAAACAGAAGAGTGACAGGACGGTGAGGAGAGAGAGACCGGGGATGACAAAGGGAACACAGGTCGAATTCGAACCCCGGGCTGCTGCCTTTGTGATGTGCACACTCCACACCTTCTGAACTAACCGTCACGTCAAAGTTACAGGGCTGTCCACTTACTTTTGGCCACGTGGTTTATTTATTTCTGTACATCACGATGCTATAAATCACAATGTGAGGAGCTTGTTTTTTTTCCTGATGTTTTTTTAGTACATTCCAATAAAGCAGAGAGTCAATGTAGCCAAGGTTATGGAGAGGTGGAGGAGGGAGGAGGAGTGGTGAACTTCACACCCTCCCTCTAATTAGATTTAGTGACTTGGATAATTCCCATTATATAAATGAAAATGGCCCTCTGAAATATTTAAAGCCTCCAGTGCAGGCTTCTGCCCCCCATATCCCCCTTCACTAGCCCCCAGGGACACCATCACCAGGAGGGGCAACATGTGCAAAACGCAGCGATAAATCAATAATGTACGATGTCCCACTACATCTCACGCCCCGGATTATCAGGCCTGATGCACGCTTATATACACACACACACACACACACACACACACACTAAAAAATGTCAGCACCTGAACATGCTCAGATATAAAAAATAAAAGATATATTAACACATGCACACAACTTTTATTCATACAAATGCAAACACACACAGATCTACATTCTCACACACGCTCACAATGCCGTTGGGGAAACATACAGAGCAAAACATATAGGAAATCAATACATCTTCGAAAGAATGCTCCAGCACGAGTTAACCTCCCCAGGGTTGTTTGCTCTTCACTTCATTCTTCCTTTCTTTGTTCTCAGACTCTCTCTAAAGCATTGTTGAAACTCTGAAGGGGTAAGTCTGCTTCCAACTAAAGGACTTTCAGACCTGCATTCCTTTACATTAACCTTACAGTAATTATTATTGATATTAGTATGAATGGACACCCTTTGCAATCTTTCACATCTGAATTATGGAATATAAACGTAAATAATCACCAAGTGAATGATTAAAAAGGAAATGCTAAATGGACTGTACTTGCCTTTCTAATCGGCCAACCACTCAAGGCGCTTTTACATTACATGTCACACGTTCATTCACGCATTGGCTGCCATGCAAGGTGCCAACTGCTCAGAAGGCGACAATCAAATCCGACATGTACACTGGGTCAGTTTGAACTCATCTATTAAACTTACTTACATTTCATGTGGAGTGCAACACCTTACAGCCAAATTCAACCAGTGATAGATGGATGTGACGCATTCTTGGAGCTAATTATGGCATTCAATGTTTCAAACCCCACCAGAAGAGCCGTCGTCGGTTTCAGATGCGTCCCCGACAAGGGTCTCGACTCTTCTCTTCCAAAAATACGCGGATGTTCTATTTTTGACGGATGCCGCAAGCAGCACAAAACAGCTTGAGCTGACAGGAAGTCAGACACACAAATAGTATAGAGAATCTGGTTGATTTTCAAAATAAAACACCCCGTGCAAACTTTCAATCCAAAAAACAGCTAAAAGGTGTTTAACTACATAGCATATTTACATATTTAGAAGCATATAAACCATAGTAAATTACCAAATATGAGCAAGTTAACAAAGTCTGGGGTGGAAAAGCTCCTGGTGGGGTTTGAAGTCACATGGAGAATGGACCAAAACAGCGTTGTGGCCAACTTGACATCCCGGTGGGGTTGCAACACTAGAGCAGAAACTGAGCTTCGGTGTGTGCCCTTATCCACTTTTAACGATTACCACGTCTCATTTCTCACCATGAAGGCCACCTTAAACAGCTAAAGCACTTTTAAGGAATCCAGAAAACAAACTAGTTTGTTTCAAGCACTTTCAGCTCTTCCTTAACATGCTGAGTTATACACTTGTTGGAAATACATCATCAGGAAAATTTGAACACTGTCAAATGGACAAAGTAATATTATATTATAATGTATCTTTCTGCAATAGACCTTTTATTGCAGTGAGCCAACATGCACCACAGCAGCACCCTGACTCTGTTTGGCCTGAATAGAACGAAACCTTAATTAGTATCATGTGTAACATTTCTGTTTACCTACTATTTCATGTCAAAATGGCTGCTGTGAAAAACTCTTCAGACTGTCTGGTGTTGAGTTGTTGGTCCGTGGCCAACTTTACTGGTACACCCTCAATGATAAAACAAACAGAAGAATTCACTGCTTATCATGTCCTGATTTGGTTCCTTATAAAACACTTCACAGGAGCCACAACACTAACCGTTCCTCATGACCTTGATGAAGCCCTAATGTCAACCCATGCTGGTAAAACTGTCTTGATCTTGCTCCAAACCAAATAATGAACGTCTTTCAGTCCTTCAGACCTTGGGAAAAAAACGGACAATGACTGTAATTCTACTTGTGTTCAGAACCCTTGTGTGTCTATTAAAGCGTAACGTGCCGTTGAGCCCGATAATTAATCTGTATCAGTTTCAAAGGTGTTGCTCAGTACCTCACCCTCTTATTTGACCTCTCCCTAGAGAACAAGGTTTCCTACTGCTGTTGAGTAAAACTGCAGGAGGGTTAAAATAAAGAGGAAGGAAACATTTGTGTTGGGTTCAGTCGTGCACAACTTTCCTCACTGGTCATTCACATTCTCATTCTCTGAAACATATACGATCCAACTGCTACATTAATACATTTGCCTTCAGGACTGAAGAAGGTGAAAGTCAACGCTCTTGTTTCCAGTCAAAGGCGGTTAATAAAATTAGGATAGAAAATATCCCGTCTCTGGTGCAGCCCTGCGTGTCCAATGCATATTATTAACAATACATGAACAGCACGGTGAAATGTGAGGTAAAGATAAGATTGTTTCACAGCATTTCCTTCTCTTAATTTGATTATATCACCTCCTGTTTGTCCAGCATTCCCTTTCTGGTTGGCCTGTTGACAGAACCCCTTTTGTACAAACCCGCTTTGAACACCATGAAAGACATGAAATACCAGGGGACACCCATGTTATGTTAGGGGTGTATGTACACAACCAAACACCATTAAAACACTGCCTTGAGGAGGGTTACGGTCCAGACCAAATTCACTTTTTAATGGCTTGCCTGAGGCTTACTAGCTTATAGCCTGTCTCGCCTTTCAGGGAGACAACAGACTGTTTCTAAGTGGCTCCACAAAACAGAGACTCTTTATGGCTTTTGTGTGTGGTTTACTCACTCCACCTGGAAAATTGTCGATGTGTGTTTTTAGGTCTGTATGCTTTGTTATTGTGTTGCCTCCATATTGGCTACAAGCTAATGGAGCCCCAGCTAACTTACTTGTTGTGATTACAACGTGTGCCTTTAGGGGCAACTCAGCTCCGATTTGAAAAATGTGTGACATTTCAGTGTTTTCATGGCTAAAATCAGGCAGAGAATGCACAGATGAAGCAGTGAAAGGGCTGATGTGTTTACCGTGCAACTGCCAGGCTTAATGTCAAAGTATAGCCCGATGTAACCGGAGTGGGAGTTCCCCTCGAGGGCGGCCTGGGTGTCGTTTTTCTGGACTGCATATGAACAAAGTGCCTGTCACTCAGTCCTCTCACAAATCCTCTTTTATCCCTTTGTGTGCCCTTTTTTATTCCCTACGGTGTGTTTCGATAATCTGAGCTTCACTCGTCCGTACCAGACTTTCTCTTTTGCTTACTCTTTTCTGTCCACATGGGCTCTGCCTCTTATCTCGCTCCACATCCTTTCCCCAGCTGTTCCCCCCCGATTCAGTTCAGAGACTTCTCTGTAGCTAAATTTACAGAATGTAAATATGATGTACTCATGGTGTGAAAAGACTAACACCAGTTTAAATGACATAAATGTTTGAACTTCAGTCGATGGTCCAACATAACGCTCCTTTTGTGGTTAACATTTTACAACATTGATTTATGATGCAAGCTCAAACTGCACTAAACACAACATCTGTTTCATGCTGTCTTTGTATGTCTGTCTGTCATATTGATATTGTCTGTCTGTCTGCCTTTTCTCATCTTCCTCTCTCAATCCCTGTGACCTTCTCTCTCTCACTTCAGCTCCCATCATCCCCTCACTACTTTTTCAATCACATGTCCCTGGTCTCTTTCCAGGAACTGGGCCTAGCCTAATTCCCCATTACTGAGATTGATGGACTGGGGGGGCTCTGTACAATCGCTGGCTGGCTGTAGATAACTGTGTAAGCAACCAGCACGTACGGGCGGCAGGATTGTAAACACTCTGCAACTACAAGCTGTAGTTTTCACAGACCTTTTATCACTCTATTTTTAGCTGATGTGAGTTTTTGAATTCGGTGTAGGTTTACAGGCAGGGGTTGAGTTGCTTAAATATCGAAAGTGAGGCTGTTCAAATGGACTTTTTCTATCGATTGAAACAGATATTAATCCAAATAATCCTTGCTGATGTGGCTGGTTGTAATAATTCTGAATGCAGATGTTTTCCACCTTTTCATGCACCTTTAACACAGCTTTTATTATTCATATTCATTAATCACATCATGAAGCACAACAATTCAATGTTTTGCTGATAAGACTCCTGGAGTTTCTGTTCCGGCTTCCAAGGTTAAAATATAGTGATGGCAATGTAATAAATGGCTTCACAACCCTCAGACCATAATCCTGTTATTTAGGCTGTAACACAAACTCAGCCTGTATGCGTTTGTGTCAGAGCAACATGAAAGCTCCCACTGTCCTTCAGTCCAAAAATAGAGGAGAGAAAGCCCTCTTTGTGTCTGCTCTTTTCAATAGACAGGACAGATCCACAGAGTCACTGACTGTGTGAGTGTGTGTGTGCATGCGTCTTTTCCCAAAACTCTGTGCGCACTCCTGAAACATTATTTCTGACTGGCAGAGCTGGTGTCAGACTCAGGGCTCTCTTAAAAAACAGACAGAGCAGGTACGCCAGGCTGCACAATGGCTTATTTCTCTGTGTTTCTAACCTATTTCTTATCAGAGCCTGAAACCCATCCTGCACTTGCAGTTGACCTCTCTTCTAAGCCAAACTTTAACCTCCTGAGTACTATTTAACGAGGGCAAAAACAGCGAGCATTGTTTGAGCGGAGCTCAACAGTTATTGTAGCAGTTTGAACTAAACCGATGATCTGAGCTCAGATCAGTAAACAGCGGTTGTAAAAAGCCGACTTCATGTTGTCAGCTTTCTGCAGACTCTGGTCTGCAGAAAGCTGACAACCCCCCCTGTGTCTCCCAGTGTTAACATGATCACAAAGCTCTAATCTCCCACAGATGCTGCAGAGACTGCAGCAAGCTCACCAGCAATAATTCTCTTTAACAGGGAATCCTGTAACTGTAAATTTACGGCAACAACTCCCTGAAATTCTGCAATCTGATACTGAGGAATGCAGCAAAAAAAAAGGAGGAGAAATCTTTAGGAACAGCAGTGCAGGTAGTGACTCTCTGCATGAGGTATACAGGGATGGTGCTGTAACTCTGCCAGAATTCTGCAGTATGTTAGGTACTAACCGGTTTGGGCATCTTTCTCCTCTCTCTGCCCGTCCCCTGTAGCTAAAAAAAAAAGACGAAAGAAGTCGTCTTCTGTCTTCTGGCCTCCCTCCGGGGCAGCAGCGCCTGTGACACAAAAACAAATACACCAACGTCAGCAAACATATAAGACAAATATCAGATTCAGTTCACCCTCCAGGCTGTTGTGCAGCAGCAGCCTGTATCTCTCACTCTACGTCTGATCATCACTAACGAACAACACAATAACAGGAAACAATAAAAGGAAGGATTTAAAGGTTAACATGGGGAAAGAGAAAGAGCAGAGCGAGTTTGATTAAGATCGTATCAGAGACATGAGACATATAATAAAGAAAACGAATGGAAGACACTACGCAACTATTTCTAGTGTCCTCTGTCACACCCTCTTACAGACCAATCAAAGAGTTCAAAAAGGGGGAAAAAACAGTGTGGATGTGGGTGGATTCATTTTTCCTGTTGCGAAATGATCATTTAGTCATTTTGATCAAAAAAACATTCAGGTTACGATATCAAACAGAGAAAAGAAGTCCATAAGAAGCCCGAACGAGCAAATGATAAGAACTTTTGCTCCACAAAACATTACTCAAAACTTTAATCCATTATCGTCATTTGAGTGGGTGAGTTATTTAAAAATTCAGACTCAGTACAGTTGTCATGAACAGATAAAGCGAGAGCGAAAGAGCCCAAAAGCCTGTAAACATGTTTATTTCTGCTGTAAAGTGGCGTGACATTTTTGGCACGTCCGCACAGGCTTCACTTACAGCTACAGGGGTTACCGCTTGGTGTTTCCCCACTTGGAAAAACAACTGAGCCAATCAGAACTCAGTAGGTGGGCTTAAGAGTGGGGATGTCAATTACCAGTGCCATAAATCAGAAAGACAAATGAGCACAGAGAAACCTGGCCAAAAGAAAGGAAGCAAGTTTGAATGTGATGAACACGTTTACTGACGTCCATGTTGAAATAAGATGAAGCTGACAGGACAGATACATCAGTTACTGCTGGTTGATAAGACTTAACAGTGACTCAGTTTGATTATGAGGCTAAACCAAATAATCGGTTCATCACTCATGCAGTACTGAGAAACTTACAAGCTTCTACTGAGCTTCAGCTGAAAGAGAGAGAGAGACAGAAAAAGAGAGAGAGAGCTGCAGCAAGGACTGAGCCTGTACATGACACGCGTGTCCGCAAATTTCACTTGTTTTAAACACGTTATTGGATGTCACTCAAAATCAGGGATGTTGCATTCAGTTAAAGGTCGTGTGTACCGTCTGTTATCATGGGATATGTAAGATGGAAAAGCTAACGGTGCTAACGAGGCTACAGATGGAGTATGGAGAGTGTAGCATCACAGAGACGTGGCTGAATGAACTTAATTCGGACTCGCTGGTAACGACACACAGCTAAAGATCACAGGTCAGAGTCAGAACCGGGTCGCTGTGAGCCACCGTATCTTGAAACCTTAGACTATAATCGTACCATTAAAATCTAGAATTGTTGCAGCAGAAGTCATCTGGACGTCTACCAGCATGAGACACAACATGCTGAGTGGCAGTTTAGGAAAGACAAATGAGAAATCTAAAAGAAGAGAACGCGCAGTAACGGAGAGGACTGGGCCAGTAGCTGAGAGGAAGAACTCCAAAAATAGAGACCGAGAAATCATAGACAGAGAAATAGAAACTGCTTCTCTCCTTAGGTCTGACGTTTCTTTGAGGTTACCCTAACCTGCTTACTGTAAGTGATGATGGTTAGCTGGACAGTGTGTCTTCATCAAGAACCGCATGTCAGCTAAATGACTAGAATCTAAAATAGAGAGCAGTTGGTAGGTGTCCCATAGGTGCCAGATCTTTGTGATGCGTGAGGCCAGAAATAGACCTTTCTCAAGTGTCAGTGCAGAGAATTAAAGCAGGCTCAATCACAAGCTCAGGCCGAGGGCAGAAACAAACTGAAAACTAAGGTTACATGGTATGAGTGTAATACATCAGCCTCAGTTTGAACATCAACAGGCCTGATTCAAAGCATTTGTCAAACATTTCTTCAACATGTTTTAATTTCTGAAATGTTAAGCAGACTTGATGTGGTTTTGGTTTCGATGAGTTGTAAACTGGCACACAAACATTTAGTGTGGTTCGTGGTCAGTTCTAGGTCATGAAAAACAAGGCTTGGGTCTCGAAACTGTTTCTCAGTATGATTTCAGAGTGACTCGCCTCAGCGCTGCCCTCAGACAGTGATATGTGACCAACACGCCATCTCAATAAATCATTTCTCACACAAAGAAAACCGATGATTGTTTATTTGAGAGAGAAAAATGTAAATTTGAGGACTTTAGGTTCATAATTAATGCATGAGACTGCCTCAAGGTATTCATGTCAATACTGTGTTAGTTAAAACAATCAACAGTTTAAACAGTCACCATGACAAAGCACATTTACTGATTATAATCAGATCAACTGACTTTAAATAAACACACCGACTGCTACAGACAAGTTTGCGCTAGGCCTCTTATATTAATTTCCAGAATTCCGACTTCATAGCTATAGCTAATTTCCCCGATGTCAGCTGCAGTGAGTCTGACATTTTTAAATGTTGCACATAATTAACTGCACGGCAGCTTTAAATGACAGCTGCTCAAACAAGCCATCTGTAATGGCATCTACCTAAGCTTAATTGTCAGGTATGCCGATGATGCATGTCATTTTCGAGCTTCAAAATGACTCTAAGGGTGACATCTTGCATGTGTTGTCCATTCTTTATACTGTCAGTGGTTCTGTCTTTACGTCTCCTCCTCCACCGTGCTATCAGCTATAAACGGTTGTCAAGAAGACGGAAGAACACACACAAACATACGTGCACGCAAACAAACTAATTCCCCGCTGGCACGCTTCTCGGCAAGAAGGTTCATGGTTCGAGGGCCTTTCTGTGTGGAGTTTGCATGTTCTCCCCGTGTCTGCGTGGGCTCTATCTGAGTACTCACACAGTCCACTTTAATAGGTTTATCTGTGACTCTAAATTTCCTGTAGGTGTGAATGGTTGTTTGTCCGTATTTGTCAGCCCATTTTTTTTCTTCCAAAGGCTACAAAAATCCAGTAAAGTGCTGTTCATATTATTTGTTTATGTATCTTGTCTCTATTGTGAAAATGTGACATAATTTCTGTCAATTCTAAACTAACTTGTGTTCATGTAGGTCACAGATTTCTTAACTGTCCTACATGTTTCCACTTCCATCAGAGTCACATTCCAGTCAAAGAGGCACTACATATTTGAAACGTATTGAATATTCTTCAGGGCAAACTGCAAGTTTTATAATCACATCAAAGAGGACTATGAATACACTTCAAAAAAATGCCATGATTCGGCGCTGATTCTCTCTTTTAAAGTAGTCTTTGTGTACATTCACTTTGATGTGGGTCATATCCTACACATCAATGCACAGCTCCGTCAGACCTTCAGTCGTCATTGTGCCTACAGCTTCCTTCAGAGGCCAAATCCCCGAGGTGTGTATGAGGACAGGAGTGTGTCAAAGTGAACACTGCTGATCAGACCAACCTCACCCTCAAAGCACAAAAGCAGCTGAGCCATGATTAATTCTGACTGTCCTCTATAAAATTTCTACCTTCACGCTCCAAACAGTTCATACACAGTGAATGATGTTGTCATTTTTATTCTAAACAGTGAAGTTCACTAAAGCTGCAACAATTAGTCGACTAATTGATTATTAAATTATTAATTACACTTTTGAGAATTGATTCATCGCTTTAAGTCATTTTTTAAGAAAAATTCTCTGATTTCAGCTCCTCAAACTTTTCTCTTTAGTCCTGTCTGACAGTAAACTTAATATCTTTGTGTTGTTAAGAAAATACTTATCAACATTTTCTGACATTTTTTGGACCAAAGAAGAAGAAGAAAATGAATGACAGATTAACTGATCATTTAAATAATCCTTTGCTACAGCCATTATTATGATAACAAACTTCAGAAGACTATAGAATATGAATCAATGTTTCGGGTTAAAGACATTCATGAATTCAAGAAGGCATTATTTAGACTGACTAAAACTGCAAATACACAGCCTGTGGTTAGCATGCCGCTGCCCTTCACCTCTGTATCTTTTCTTGTCCTAGGTCTTAATATTACACCTTATCATGTGTGAGATAGTGATGAGGAGAATAGTACGCCGATGAGAGAAAAAGGAGAGAGTCATCGAGGGGAGAGACACATAAGAATTCAAGCTCGCCCTGACCCATATACCTGCAGCCAGGAGATAGCTGAAGACACTGAATACTAAAATAACTGATAGACCTACAGCCGTTGAAGTCATGCCTGCATTATTCCATGCTTATATTTTATAATATTCAGAGTAAGACTAATATATTCTGGATAAACTTCTACACTTCCAATTTCGTCTGTGCTATTGCTTCAGGTCCGACAGCCACCAGATCGATAACATCGGTTTAGTTCACCATCGGACAAGGTGAAAGTGATTAGCATCTACAAAATGTAATAGATTTAAATGCTCCGGGCTTTATGGAAACACATGACCCCCATGGCCTGCACACACACATACACACACCCACACACACACACACACACACAAGGGTGACCTTTAATGTGTGATGTAGCTGAAAGCGTCCAGGACTTTCTGCTGTTTTTGCAGCCCGCTGCCTCGTAAACTGGTGGGTATAAGCCTTTCGGAGAAATTCAAGTGAAACCAGAGAGTCGCTCTCAAGAGGAAGCAGCTTCCAGGTCACCATTCATGCAGAAAGAAACTGTGCTCTCCGTGCACATTACACTCTTTGATCTCGCTCTTGTTTTGCGCAGATTCACACACACTTTTACAGAGTGTCCCGTGACCCTGCCTCACAGACTCCTGCATCCCTGCTTATTGCCACTAATGGGTGCATTAGTGGCAATAATCAGCGACAAGTGGGCTTGTGTTGGGTACCACTGAGACTGGATACTATTCTGATTGTGCTCATTAAGTCTGACTCTGGTTCTGATTCATGGCATATCCTTTGAGCATGATAATTAACACAATTATATTTTTTTCAAAATCAAAAAGTCAAAAAGCTATACTGTGTCTCTGGTTAAAATGTGAACTAAATGTGGCGAAATGTTGAATACTGACTGTTTGTGTTTGTTTTCACTCGAGTTGCTAATGATGACTGGATCTTGGTTATTATGATCCCAAAACTGCTCTCTTGTTGTTTTCTGCTGAAATTTAGAGTCTGGCATGTGGCTCGCTTCTTTCTCTGCTTGTCATCTTTCATTTTGAGTTCTTTTGTTTTACTTTGTGGATCTTTAATCCTTGCACAAATGAATAAGTTGTTTCTTTTCTTCAGTGAAATCTTGATGGCTGCTAAACATTGTTTTGGTTGACAGGTTGAGGTTTAGCAGCTTAGCTGTGTGTGTGTGTGTGTGTGTGTGTGTGTGTGTGTGTGTGTATTCTTGTGATTTTGTTCAATCAATGTGGCATCTTCACAAATATATTGTAAAGATGAGAGAAATCTAGAAATGGCATCTTCACAAATATATTGTAAAGATGAGAGAAATCTAGAAAAAAATCCATCCATGTTAAAATGTGTCTTCTTCAATAGACAAACATTTTATGTTATGTCTGTTTGCAGAGGCTAAAGAAGGTCCTGCTCTAAGTGCCAGAGAAGACACACACACACACACACATACTGGCATACACACAACTTACAACAGCTGTCATAACAACAGGAAATTGTACCAACTGCTTTTCTTGACAACAAGACTTTGCTTGTAGAAGAGGAGAGGAGCCAACTGATTCCTCAACAAGTGTAAGGAGGAGGAGGAGCAGCACAAATGTCCTGTTCAGGGTGTGACCTGTAAACCCACAAACAAACACGGCCACTTTAAATGACATTTTATTGCTACTCTGGTGCCACTCACAAGACTTTATACCAAATGTGCTGTGTGCAGAGATTATTTTCTGAGTATAACTTCCTGACAGGTGAAACACGCAGGCGGAATAGTTATGAGACATTCAGGAACATACCAGTCTGGATCTTCACAGGAATCCAAGTTCACCTAAACTAACACGTAATGAGTCCTGTCGGCACATATCAACACATGATGCACTCGAGCTGTAACAACAGTAGTGGTTCCACAGTACATAAATGAAAGAAGAAATAGACCGCAGCCTGCCTCACCTGGAGAAACCACAAACACTACTATTTCCTACCATGTATTTTACCTTCCATTCATTAACACTCATTCTGTATTTTACTATAGTGCCATTCATTCATTTCAAAATCATTTTCTGAATCATCCCCAGTGTATTACACGGAAAATAAAGTCATGAGCTTGTTAAGTTTGTGTTGCCATCAATAACGGGAACAACTTTTCATCACATAATTGACGCAGGTAAATGGCAGGACTAAGCTGTCTCTTTTGTCAGTGAACTGTAGCAACATCTTAAAAGTCTAGAGGGTTAAAAAAAAAAAAAAATCAAGAAGTCAATGTGTTTCAACAGCTGTTGAAATTAGTTGAATTCTGGGATAATTTAATGATAATCATCCATCCTGTCTGCTCTTGCATGGAGCTGACACTCGTCCAGACTTTCAACATCAAAATAAATAGGCTGATGTTCGCCCAAGAACACTTGAGACCACGACTACTCAAGAACAGTCAAGACCCACATCTGAATAACATTTTTTTTTCTCCTCTGGCATCTTGTCTGTCAGAATATGTCACATCCCAGGTGACTTCCTGCTGTTTTTCAGAAAAGCCGTGCAGGAGTGATACAGATACACAAGAAAAAGAAAGTGAAAGAAGCCAAACAGAAGACAGCGTGATAAACGTGAGATCCTAAAAGTGAGAGACGGAAAGAGAAACCAGAGAGTGTCTGTCAGTGAACCTGGCTGTGATGTGGGTTGTGAAACTAAAACGTTTGCTCCCTCTCATCGACTGATACGAACCTGCACTGTATCTCTTAGAGCCGCATTGACTAATTATTTTTATTATCGATTCATCAATGAATTATCAGTATCAGGTATTGTTGTTCTTAGATTTGGTCAGAAACATACTTTTATTGAATAGAAAAGAAAATGCTGAATACTAAGTTTCGATATCAGTACCCAACATTCTCTATATATATAAAAAAGAACTGTTAAATGTGGTTATCAAACATTTGTGACAAAGACATGTAATAGAAGCAGGACATTTTACAGATAAAACAATGAACATTTAACTAAAGATGTCCAGAACAGAACATAATTAATACATCTAAACAGACACAGTACGGTAAACATGTGTTATCAATGAGAGTAATTAAGACGAGATTCACAGGCAGTATCTCATCTTTGCTCTTAAACAGAATGAGGGCACTGCTTTCTGGTTCACATCTCTTAGCAGAGCCTCTCTTACATGACTGTTGACCCATCAATCATGTTTTATTTTTTGGCAATAGCTCACGAAAAAAAAAATGGGATGACACTTGGTCTGTATTCCTCAAACTCATTACTGAAGAAGAAAAAGAAAATAGGGTGAAGACAATTTAGTAGTAGTTTAGTATGAGCCAGGGTGTCATGATATATTGATACAGACAACTGTGACATTTTCAGTAAATGACTGATATCATGTTATCAATACATACATGGTGATCCAGTTCCTCTTAAATCATTCCTGTTTCTGATTTTGAGAATTACACTTTAACACTGTAGGTTGACAATGCCTGCCAGTGTTAACAGCTGAGTGTAATAATCACACATTAAAAATTAAAAATGAATTTGGCCCAAGCATCTTTTTCTGCATTATGTTCTGTAAAACACGGGGCATCAGGTTTTAAGTACCACTTAGATTCAGCTAAGCCATCTGATTTGATAACTCAAGTGAGTGTTAACCTAATTACTTAAACTCTGCATTTTAATGTCCATTGCAGTGCAGAGCATCATCCTGGTTCAGCTTTGACCTACTGTACTTACTACTAATACATGCATGCACTTTCATCAAGCAGTGAATGGTACATTCACTTCTGTTTGATCCTTGGGGTTTAACTGGTATGTGGCCACAAAATAAGAGCCAATTTCAAACATTAATGCTGTAAATGTGAACTAAGCACAAAGCAATTGACAAAAAAAGAGAGAGAAAGACAACATAGATACAAATGTCCTCGGCATGGAGAGCTGATGTGGCATCACAACCAGCACAGAGACATTGTAGACCAGTTCCAGACAGTCTCACAGTAGCAGCTGGTGTGTGAAGAAATCGCGGAGATTCAGCCAGCTTCACATGCCGAATCTGAGGCCAATTGTGGCGACTTGCTTCCTCGATTAACATGCTTCATTTGAATTCGTTTTTTTGCATACAGTAAAGCATGTCCTACAATGTGGGTGTTTGTTAAAGATCCTAGGCTTCTTTTGCATTCTAACTTATAAATTTCCAATATCCTTTTTTTTAAAATTGAAAATAGATATAAATCATTTTAAAGATGAACTCTAGAGATTTCTAGTAACCAACAGGAGTGAGTTTAAACCTGCACTAAGGCTGCATAACAGCACAAAAACAACATTAACAGCCTCTGTTCCTCAGTCATTCAAACAAACGTGCAGACGTTCTCCTGTTCTGATCTGCAGCCATGAGATTATTCAACAGGTTACAAAAAAAATAGCGCTGCTGTGGGAAATCTAAAACCAGCCGTCAAAGGTATCTCGTGTCATGATGCAGAGCCTCTTTCTCAAATGAGTTGTAATTTGGTCCCCATGGGGGGCGGGGCCGAAAGGACGAGGAGGATTTGAGTGACAGGGACATGAGCCAATAGGATGTCTTCCTTTGTCGTAGTGGGCGGCCAATCAGAGACGCTTAACTTCTGTGACGCCGACGGAGCATCTGTTTGTGCCAGATGGGGCGCGCGAGCATCAACGTGTGGGCGCGTTATTCAGAACCGACGTTTACGTGCAAAAGCCGAACTAGCGCGCGACCCACGCGGTGTATTTCGGCGTGGTTTCCAGGACGCGGGGTAGACTCACTTGAACTCAGCCAAAACTAGCGTAGTTACGAGGGGAAACCGAGTTTACATACCATTCAAGAACCAGACCCACCTCCCTTTTTACCGTAGCATCACGTATCAGTTATTCACATGATGAAAGCGAGCCGGTTGTTTGGCTCGCGGTTGCATATGTCACTCATGTGGCGGCAGGCGCAAACAAATAGCGGAATATGAATGGACCACAGGTATTTCTCCTGACCACGAGAAGCCATAAATATCAACAGCAGAATAAATAAAATAATAAAAAAAGAGAGGGGGCCATGACAGCTCCGCTGTAACGACGTGCTAAGTCTGTATTAGCAGCTCTGCTGTTTGTTGTAGAAAGAAAGGCGCGTCGTCAGCAGCGGCAGCAGGACCCGCTAGAAAAGTTGCAAACGGTCGCAAGAAACATTGTTTCCGCCCCGAGCTTTTACAAAAGAGCGGCAGGCACGGAGCCCTCCGACACAACAAAACACCAACACTGCACCGAGGACGGGCATGAGCGACGCTCCGTCCGGTGACAGCGGGGAAACAGGAGGCTCTAATAAATGCCCTTTAATGAAGTGGCTGCTGTGGGATGCAGACACCCAATATGACAGGCGGTTTGTGCACCACCTTCGTGTCATTCTGTTGAAAAGAAAACAGGACAAGCATCTAATTACCCTGACTCCTAATGCAAGCCCTGTTCTGTTACATAACATTCAAACTGACACACAGCACCTCGGCGCAAAGTGACACCGGTTCACTCACCCGTCCTGAAGTCGCCAAAAAAAATAAGAGAGCCACACGTCTCCTTTAACCTGTCTGTCACATATGTCTGTGCAAACACAGAAGTTGTAACGGGTCGTTAAACGTTACCCGCTCCGCAGCCCGGAGAGCCAAACACCCGCCTCCCCTTCCCCTCCGTCCCCGCACATTTGAACGGCTTAAATGAAGACAGCAGCAGCAGAAGAAGAAGAGGTGAAGGCGAACAAACTCACCTCTAACGCCCGGCTGCGCTGAGGATGTGTCCAACTGTCACCCCTCCTCCAGCCGGCAGCACTACTTTATATATCCACCAGCGAGTAAAAATAGAGCGGTTCACCTTCCCGTCCTCTGCGCCTGTTTACCGGACACGGTGCGTGCCCAGAGTGAGCACCGATACAGGCTTCGGTAGCTGCCGGAGACTCCTCCGCCAGGCTCCCACGACCGGAGAAGAGGTACAGACAGTCAATATGGCTGACGAACTTACCGTACCGAGGCGTGGTGAGCTGAGTCCTGCAGATTCACCCCCACCTCCACCAACCCCTCCTCTCCTCCTTCACCCCGTGACTGGAACTCTGCAGAGCAGCCTTGCAAACCAGGGGTCCCAAACTTTATCACAGCCATACCTCAGAGGCTCCTTGAAAGCGTTCTGATAGTTCCCCACTGACACTTAACTTACTCTATGGGGCTTTCAAAGTGACTATATTGTCTATAACACTCAGGGTCAGGGTCAGGCTGATCCTTTGGTGTGAAGAGGTGACAAGAGACGAGATAGGAGAGAGATACTTTTATAATCCCTCTCAACGGGGAAATTCTTTTTTTCCACGTTTTTTTTTAATTTACATGCATTTTTTTAACTCCAAACACACATACAGTACAAGTACACATGCATTTTTTTAACTCCAAACACACATACAGTACAAGTACAAGGCTCATAGACATACACATGTGGAGAGAGATGGTGGAGTGATGGGCAGCCAGGCAGAGGAGGGGGGTCGGTGCCTTGCTCAAAGGCAACTTGGCGGTGCCCAGGAGGTGAGCTGGCACCTCTCCAGTTACCAGTCCACCTTCCATATTTTCGGTCCATGCTGGACTTGAGCCGGCCACCCCAAGCCAAGTCTTTTATGGACTGAGCTACTACCACCCCAACAGAGACAAACAACACTTTCCAAATACAGTTTTGTTTTGACAGTGAAATCTCTCACTGTGTAACTGATGCAAGTAAAATAAAAAAGTTAAACTTCCATGAAGTTCTACCTCATGTTGCTTGGGACTGGGTGTAGAGGATGTCTCTGTCTGCCTCTAATCTATACAGTCCTTCACTGATCAAAATCAATCAGCAAACAAAGATCAGCTTCACTGTGAAATTAAGCTGTGAAACAGTAACCACAAAAAATTAAATTTCTCCCAAAATGTGCCTGTTAAAAATAAGCAGTATTTATTACGGCACGCCGAAATTTTTATGATGTTTGAAGTGTGTGTGTTAGCTTTAGTTATTTCTCGATCAGCTAATGGACTGTATTGGAATTGCAAGTTATTGTGTGGGAAAATCAATGTAATGTAGAGGTGGCAAACATGATAATGTGACATCTCCATCTTATATCCATATTCTTCCTTATGGTGAGAGGTGGTTTTACAACAATGACATTACAATAAATCATATACTTAGCTAATGCATGTCTCATAATGAATTAATGCCTCGATGAATGCAGGATGCGTCATGATATGCTCTTGTTCATCACTAACAAACGGTGATTCACTATGACTTTATGTGTCACAATAGATCATTCGTTTAAAAAATGTTCATTGATTCATTAATTGATATGAGATCCAGTTACAGTAGATACTGTAACTTTGTTACAGACCTCTGCGTGAACATTCAGGTACTGTGATAAACGTGTTCCTACCAGGAGATGCATAACGGGCTCAATAACCAGGAATGTACCTCAAACAAGATATTTTCAACGTGACCTTTAAATCCAAGGAACCCTTTGTATGTTAGAGACTGGTGTAAACATTACACAGACTATCTGTCCTGCGAAGTATCCTCATGTTTTCATTTTATGAAACTTCGTCTGGCATAATCATTCTCAGAAGAAAGGCATGGCACATTAGAGTTTTGCAAAGTAATTTGCAAAGACCACAGGCTGCTTTACGACATGCCTCCCCATGTCATGAGGACAACAACAACAAGAAATGAAACCAACATGTCAAACAGAGAATTTAACTCCAGAGTGGCACTGAAACTAGAATTCCTGTGACATTTCACTGTCATAATAAATGAATTCATTGAAAGGGTATGTTCAGTATACAAATATATTTCCCACACTTGTCTCTGGAGTTTTCTGTCCGCCTCATTAGGCTATATTGCCCTTCTCCATCTCCTGAAAAAGCTCTCCATTCATTGCTGCCTGTAAATGAAGGCTTTATGAAAATAGCGGTGTTGTGAAACAGAGCCTGTGTTGGTAGTGAGGAGGAGAGATGTGTCATCTTTGAGCTGTGAGTCACTGGCATTGCAGCTTGCCTCAACCTGAAGTCATAAGGAGAAAAACACACCAGGACACCACCACCAGTAATCTGGATTATGCTGTGCACGCTCACTTAGGCTGATGTCGTTTTGGAAAATTTAAGAGTAAAAACAATCTGATAAGAATCAATTAGCAGATAGCCCCACACTACATATGTATTTCATATATATTAACAGAGGTTGTTTCACCCTCAGATATGGCTATTAAAGGTCCAGTGTGTAAGATCTATTGGCAGAAATGGAATATAATATCCATAAGTATGTTTTCAATATGTATATATGAGTATACTCACCTGAAAATAAGAAAATGAGCCCTCCATATTTACTGAGAGAGTGGTCCCCTTCCATGGAGTCCACCATGTTTCTACAGTATCCCAGAACAGACGAGCCAAACACTGCCTCTCTAGATTTTCTTACATGTTGGGAAGGAGAGGGTGAGGCGTGGTATTCAATATTCAGTTGGTTGCAATCTGCACTAAATCTTATACGCTGGACTTTTAAGGAGTTGTAAGAGTTCTTTTAATACACCAGTGCCAATATGTGATAAGCCTAATACTGTTGATATGACAGCCAGGCTCTACATTGAATATTGATGATTTTGAATGATTTTTTAATAAGCATAAAATAATTCATCTTTTATCCATCTCTCATTTTGCTCGCACAATATTCATGACAATCCTCACAACATATAACACGTTTATGTATTTCCAGATCAGAGATTGTCTAGAGTGTGTGTCAATGCTGGTTCATTGAGAATAATCTGTGGTTCACTGCCGCGTTAGATGCCAACCGCTTGATCATGAGGAGAAAGAGAAAGATGTCAGTTGAAAATGGAGGTCAGATTATAATGACAGATCTCTTGGGAGGCTGATTCAGCTCATTTCAGTTTGCATCTGGCCTATTTTGATATCACTGACATACATGTGAAACATTGAGAGGAAAATGGACAATGCTGCATGGCCAAAATATGAAACGGATTACCAAGATGATTAAATATGTGTACCCGTAAATGTCTTTCCTCTCTTTTGTTTAAACACCCACAGTATTATCGTGTTGTGACAGAGAGGATGCAGCCAAGGACAATGTGTGTGATATTGTACATTCTTCTGGCTGCTGCTTTGAGAAAAGGTCTCAGGTTCAACCTGGCAACAGCTGATGTTGATAACATTATCAGTGTCTCAGAGTTAAACATGTATACATCTCACCGTGTTCTCTGCAGGAAAATGTCAGCTCAACGCCTTACACATTTTCATATTATTCACATTCCTCCCACATTTGGTTCCTCTTCTGTTTCTCGCGTCTCCAAGGCCACGTCCTCTCACTTTCACTCCCCAGTGTGTTTTCAGTCAACAGCCTTTACAAGTAATGTAGTACATTAAATGGGATTACAGTAATCTTATGGCTACAGTCCAGTTACACAGATGGTTCCGGTAACACAAATGAAGTGAAGTCTTGTAAGCCTTTTGCAAATTTAGCTAATGATTCTGAAAGCCTTGTTGAGTTTCAGGAGATTTTGTGCCATCCAACAGCCTTGGGTCAGCAGGTCTCAGGGGGAGGTATATCTGTGTGCCATCTGTATAGAAATGAAAAGAAACATTGTGGCGTTCAGTGATAGGGCCAAGAGGGAGCATCTAAATAGAAAATGAAATCGGACCTAAATTTGAACCCTGAGGTACACCACAGGTAATGTGGGCTGAAGAGGATGAATACCGAGACGGTTCTTTCTAAAAGGTAAGAGTAAAACCAACCAAGTGCAGCGTCCTTGATGCCCACCCAGGTTTTAAGACGTTCAACTAAAATAGTGTAAACATATGATATGCAAACAAATTCCTTTCATAAGCAGTTTCAATTTTGTAACTTTGTTGTTAAGTTATTAAATGTGATAGGTTGTTGGTTGAATATTTGATTCCATCCATTTTCTTTTGAGATTTTATACAAAGCACTCTGGATTGTGTGTATAAAAGGTGCTAGACAATTTTTTTTTTTTGCTTGATTGATTGAGTTATTATAGTGTGCCTGACATTATCTTACAGTTATAGTATATAACTATAATAATGTAATTTTAAATTTTCATGGGTGCTGCTTCTTTCACAGGTTGTTTATGTTGTACAACACTGACCCCTTATGGTCACTTATGGATATGACAGCAGTTTGTTCATCTCCAGGGCAACACGAAATACAAAGGCACTATCTCATCTTTGTTGATGTGGATGAACACACCGCTTTCTGTTTCACAACAAAGCATCTCTAATCTGTCTCTTAGCCCATTAGTCATCATCACACATGAAATGGAATGACTCTCTATCTGTGTTCCTAAAAATCATTTAGGAGTACGGAAGACAAAGAAGCTCCACTAGGTCAAAGATAATAGACCTTTTTTCACAGCAGCCATTTTGACATGACAGAGTCAACACAGATGTTATCAATGATACAAAATTAGGTTCTGTTTCATGTTTTGCAACAGAGACTTTCCAGCGAGCCAACATGAACCACAGCAGCACCCTGACTCTGTTTGACCTGAATGGAACTGAACCTTCATTAGTATCACTGGTAACACTATGATATTTTGATAAACAATAAACATGACATTTACAATGAATGACTGATATTATGTTAGTAATACACATTATGATAATCCAGCACCTCTTAAATAATTTCTGTTTCTGACTTTGTGATTCACACTTTGGTGAAACATAGTATGTGGCCAGCTGAGTGTAAAATTAAAGATGAATTTGACTATTTTGACTGAATCCAATTCAAACTCCTCTTCTGCTGCGGGACACTACAAAACTATATGCTTGTATTCTTTAGGTGAAGCTGACCTGCAGACACATCATACTTATCAGATGGTACTTTCCATCTGGAGTCATGAAACCACTAGAGGGTGTAGCTTGTAGTTTATTTCAAAGTTCCAATCAGATGTGCTCCTTAACCCCAACCATCATATTTTTTAAAACATTCAATGAGATTGTTCCTTCTCCCTAGTGCAACTTTGTCCCTGATAAATGTTTGTAAAACCAAAAATGCAATCCTCATTTTTAAAAAAACACAAGGAAATTTAGGGAGAGTAGACATAAGTATGCAAAGTGAAGTAAAAAAATGACGAATGACAAAGTGTAGAGTATCTTCTGATAGTGCGCATATACTTTTTGTTGTATTACAAATTTGCCCTTTTTAGTAACTTCTAAAATGAACTCCATCAATCTATTGCTTAAATTGTTGGCAGTGTTCAATCTGACAGATCCTTCTGGAAGACCACTCACATCTGGAGTTGACAAAACAGAGCTCAGTAAAGATTTGCTCATGACTGTAGCTGTAAGTTCTTGGTATGAAATCAAATCTTTGAACTGTCCCGTTTGATTAGCAAGCAAGAAAGAAAAGGTTACTTCATGTTGACTTCTGGTTCAGGCTAATCTTCCCATGTGATGATTATTGTTGCCAGTCTACAGGTCCTTCTCTTCCTGGAGGAAATATCAAGCTGAGACCCGTATGCACTCATTCACCTCCGTCTGTGTTCACAAACGTTAGAGCTAAAGAGCAAAGTTAACATTCAGCCCAAACTCTATTTAACTCACACTGACACCAGAAATGACTTTTACGAAGGATATTTGATGAACAAAGTAGCATCGTGAAGCATGAAGGTTCACCCACCAGTCACACATGATGACATCAGGATGACACTGTTGTTCATATCAGTCCCTGTGATCCATGCGACTCATGGACAAATTGACCTTTTGGTTATAGCAGAGCAGATTTAACTGAGGAGCATTCGGTATGTATTGTAGAACAAGGTTACAATTCAGAATCTACTTATAGACAGCAGTGCTGAACTGATTAGTTTATTAATCAATCAGTCAATTGAAAGAAAATTATTTGTTTTTAAATTGCTTTGTTAGATCCCACCTGCTGACAGGTGCCGTGAGATAGGATGCCACTATTTTATCTGCTACTACATGTTATTTACTCATATTTGATGCATTTATCAATATCTATAATACAATAATATTTTTATAATAGCATTTGTGTTCATTTAATATTTACATTTAGTCATTTAGCTGGCATGTTTATCCAAAGCGACTTACAAAAAAGAGAAACAATCAAGGCAGAATTCTGTATGCCTCAAATATCATAACTCAACAACAACAACATTATGGGTGAACATTACTGTGGGGTGACACTTTTGATTCTCAGTCCACCCCATAAAATGATGTATCAGAGGGAAACTCGGGTCTAAAAACTGGATTTGTTTCCATTGTGGCCACATGAGAGCAGCAAACCACCACGGGGTGTTTTATACACCACTGCTGGATCCTTTGTCGTCTTAACTATTAAACAAAGTGCGGAAAAGATTAATCTTGTTTAACCATGTTTGCACGTCGCATTCTTTGTCTATTGATTCCATGAAGTTTTAAGCAAACAGAGGGTTCTCTTGTTTGATAGGAGAGTCAATACAGCACTCTGTTCACATTCTGTCCTCAATATGAGGTACTTCACAGTACAGTACAGCTCACAAAAGCCAATGTGTTTGCATATGGAGGTGGTCTGACATTGAATGTTGGTGACTGAATGCTCTATGACCACAATTGCACTTGTGGCATTCATACAAACTAAGACACTGTGAATGATTTATAGTACAGCTGTAAACTTGTTCTAACCTCAGAACACCTTTTACATATTGTATGGTTTTCACGATATCTCCTTTGTTCAACAGTGCAGTACAACAGCCACAGGACCTGCTGTTGCAGTTTAGTTTTCTGTTGGTGGCACTCTTGTCTTTCTCCCTTTAGCTTTTCATGCTATTTTGTCTGTTTATACAAAATGAAGAAATCACTCCTTGTTTTGCACAAAAAAGCGGAAGTGTTGTTCCTCTGTGCCACAGACCTCTGTTGTTAAATGAGCCATCTCGTAATAAGCACACTGTAATTTGTTGGTGAACAGCAGACTTCAGTCAAATCAATGAACCACACAACATGTACATTACTGAAGCCAGTCAGGAGAAGAAAACTGTCAGGAGAAAACAATTTTACCGTCACTGAAAGCCTTCAGTGTCGTTCTTTGCTCTGCCACCAGTGAAGAAATACTCTCCAGTTCTGATATAACTGATGCTATAACAGCATCTATACTAATGTCCTTAGCAGATGCTATAACTGTTGTTGAGAAAACAGGCACTTAAGCAATGCCGACATCTCATGCCTTATGCCATATAGCCACCAATAGTTCCCTCACAGGGCGCTGAAGTGTAGTCCGGAGGATTCTTGGGTGTTGGAAATACAGTGGATTAATCCACTGCTGAATATTACATTATTCAGCACGCACCTGTTTACCAAAATTACTTGAATATTGATATCTGAAAAATTCATGAAGATGCATGTCATCGTTAGGAACAAATAGTTTGGGGTTGCCTTACATATGAAAATGTATTGACGTTGGTGCTTGTAAGATCAACTTTATCGCCATTGCACAAAGTACGAGTACTGACACAATGAAAGTCAGTTTAGCATCTAATGAGAAGCGGTTAGATTATTTTTGATTTTCTCTAATGATTATTTTATTCACACTTTTTTTGCAGACACACAATTTAATAGAGTAAATAAATATCTTCCATGCATTTTTGGCTTTATGCACACAGCACCCAGATGAACGTTCAGTTCATGTAAAGAGGCTCGCATGACCACCTGTCTTCTTAGTGCATTACAACATGCAACATTATTAACACAGTAAAATGAATACAGTAAGTTATACGAAGCATGTGCAGCATGTACAGTACAATTGTAGGTGTAAGTGTAATTATAGAGTGCGGCTGTGAAGATATGAGGATATGAAGACACAATGTCAGATATGTGGAGTATACACAGTAGCATATGAATAAGCTATAGATAAATAGAGTATGACAGTATAAATATGTAAGGGAAAGAAAGACTTTTCTGCTTTTCGTTAGCCAGCGGCAGCCCATTTAACAAAGTTATTATGTGTATCCGTCACCTTGCTACCTCATACCTTCAGTTCTGGACTTTATAATATTGCTGTTGGAGGGACATTACTGCTGCCCACCACCTCACAGAAAACAGGCAAAGAAAGTAAACCAGTTTTTATTCATTTGCCTCAACAAGATATTTTTAAGAGATACAGGTTTATCCTTCGCTCCGTATATCATCTGGACTCAGTTTGTCTTGTAAATGTCAGTTACTTACTAGCTCTGGCAATCAGACCAAAACAGACTTGGATAGTCAACACACAGTTTGGCTCTGCATGCATGGTGACGTGATGTTTTCAGCAGTGTAGAGCAGAGACAGGGCAACAAGCCACCAGTGCTCCTGAATGCCAAATGAAATATTATTCAGGTGGAATAATGCGCTGCAGGCTGTAAAAAAAATGTAACTCAATCAAATAATGGACCTAATTTTGATAAGAATAGTATTTATAATTCTTGTTATTGTTATGACTGTAGCGAAGCCTATTTTGATGTAAAACAGGGACAGAAATCAAAGTGGCCTGGTGTTCCCTGTGTGGTTCAGTTGCCGGCATGTTGAAAGGACATTGTTTCTCCACATGAGGTATTGTAGGATTTAATCGTTACAGTTTTACTCACATGCAGCACCATCAGTCTCAGTGACATGTGGCACGTGTCGCCTCCAGCCAAGGACCCTCAGTGTTTCCATGGCTTTATATGGTGGAATCACAACATCAAAGAGGGCCAGGAACAGAGAGGTGAGGGGAAGATGGAAGGGCCGCACGAGGGAAGGAAGACAAAATGCAAGATGAGGATGAAATGGAAAGTGACAAGAAGCAGAGCAAGAAATGCAGTAATTCAACATACTGTGGCTTTTTGAGACATGTATCCAAGAGATATTAATAGCTGAGATCTAAAATTGCAAAAACACACGTAGTAAGCTGATCAAACTCAGTCTGTTTGTTACGTGTTATGATGTGATGTTTGGGTAATAAATGTATTGTTCTTTAATTTTCTCAGCCCGTTTGTCTAACCCAACCTGTCTGACTGCTCGTAAATCCTGCTACATTTGACTTCTTTTCAGCCACGTTCTGATAATATTATGAAAAGAAAAACTACAAAACCAAGACCCAAGTTGTGATAACTTACCCTTGCTTACCAGTGTCATTAGTTTTAGAGACTGAGGGACACAAACAGTGACTAGTTCAAATTTGCAGAGTATATAATAGTAAGTTCTAAAGACACATTTCAGCTGCTGGTATATTCACTTTCAGAATATCAGTATTGGCCTTCAAAAACATTCACTATTTATGTTACCAAGGTCATGTGCTCGTCATGTCCTCACAAACCACTCTGCCTCACTGTCCTGCTGCAGCTCTGACCTATTTTGGTATTGGGATGATTCTTTCCTGGGAATCTTCAGGCAGAGCAAGACCGAGAGAGAGAGAGAGAGAGAGAGAGAGAGAGGACCTTGTTCAACTCTAAAGTCAAAGTCAGCACTTTGTTTGAACCTACTTGCCCTATTACAGTGTGTGTTTGTCCTCTTACTCATTAGATCTATCATACTTTGATGCAGGTCAGTACATACAAGTATAATTTTGACTGAGTAGATTTAATGTCTCGTATGTTTTAGGTCCTTGGCTTAAATTCTGATTAGATCTTGATACTGAAAATGTTTGGTTAACTCATGCTTTCAAGGGATACTCATGCTCACAGCATAAGGATGTAAACAATGTTTTTGTACACAGGTTATAATATTTCCCTCTGGTAAACATAGAAGATACTGAGCTCAGACTGCCAGTAAACTCCATTAGAAATATGACTGCAGACATAAACACTATTTTTGTTTACAGTTGTTTAAAAAAATGGTATCATTGTGTAAATATTTGTTAAGTGTGGTCGGATATCTGTCATGTTTGCTTCATATTTTCCTAAGCCACTCATACACAGATGCACACGATAATTAGACTTTCATCACAAACTGTTTGTTTTTCAGTGTCTGAAAATACCCTGTGCTCCAGACTAGAAGAAAATGTCCCACTACAGCAGTGATTCTCAAAGTGAGTGCAAAGTCCAAGGATTTTTCATATTGTTATTTATTTTATGATAACACATATTAAAGCAACATTACATAGAAATTGGTATTTTGAGATTTAGCGCAGTTAAACCCCCAGTTTCAGAGTGCAATCCCACTGTGGAAAATATGGGCAGCTGTACACGTGTTTCTGTTATGATTATATTATTTATGATCCAAAATTGACTCTTAACAAAGTTGTCGACTTGCTAAACATCAGTCAAGGTCAACAACACAATAGATAGCAGCCTGCTAATGTTGCTTACTAGTCCAACAGCAAAAAGCCCAGCTCAGTCTTTCAGACTTTTATTTCAGATGATATTAAGGCTTAAAGTTGCACATAATTAACAACCTGTAAGTGCCATTACAGATGGCTTATTAGAGCACCCAGCTGTTATTCGGCCCGCCTCAGGTCTGCTAATGATCCACGTCTTTGCTCATATATAGATTAGCCAGGAGGTGAGAGAAGCAGTACATCCAACATGGCGGTGGCCAGCT
Organism: Larimichthys crocea; assembly: GCF_000972845.2. NCBI lineage: Eukaryota > Metazoa > Chordata > Actinopteri > Sciaenidae > Larimichthys > Larimichthys crocea. The sequence goes on from NC_040028.1 coordinate 4,025,201, forward strand.
CCACATATTTTTGGCTTTAACAGTGCTTTAGAAACCTACTGGTGACAGCACTCAGGCTCTGTCCATTCTTTATACTGTCATTAGTCTGAATCCTCAGAATGAGCCTTCAAAATAAAAGCCCCTAGTAGGGGTCAGGTGAATATTTTCTTTTTTTTTCAAAAAGTTGTAGAAACCTTACCAAAACTTCCCCAAAACTCTTCCAAACTTTTCCAACAAAATTCACGCACTGGGATCAGCTCCAATCCCCTGCAACCCTGATCAATTAGCGGTTACGGAAATTTAGTGGAAAGGTTATATAATATAATGATATTAAATGTAGAATTGCATCCAATAGTCAGTAAGCATTACATTTCCTTGCTGGAGATCAGACATGAGAGAGAATGAGAGCTTTTGCAAAATTCTCAGAAATAAACAGACCCCATGCAATGTGCTAAAGCTAATACTTTTCTCTGGGTGATCTTTTATTGCTCCACAGGCAATCCATCCATTGTTTCTTTGGCCATTCTTTTGACAAGAGGGTTCATTATTTACATGTCACTTCTACAGTTGACTTGGCATCCGTATAAATACTGCAGACCTTTGAGTTTGCATTGTCTATACTGTGTTTGCATTTTTTCCCAAAATCCCCATGATAAAAATCTAGGCTTGCTACCAAGTGTGTGAGTCTGAAACTGAAAACATAAAACTGCAACTGAAAAAAATGAAAATATGGAAGTGAAAAATGAAAGTCAAAATATTTCTCAAATTGAATCAAACTTATATATAAACTAAAAACATTTTCAGGATGAAAAACTTTTGACATGATTTGGCTCCATGGTTGATAATGTAGTTTCATTTCCATTCAGTTAAATGAAGGCAAGCTGAATGTTCACTGTGAATTTTACTTTGCCTCAAATGAAAGTTTTCCTGTGTTCTTCCACCAGAGTTCAAACCACTTTAACCGTTGACCTCATTGCCAGCCTCCTACAGGACGACCTCTTCTCAACCCTGCCAGAACTCAACGCTTTGATGCTTTTAACAAAGACAAGAGTGCCTTTTGAACTTGACAGCTCTTTCACTCTGCGTCTTCCTTTCCATCTGGTTTTCTCTCTGTTTCTTCTAGTTCTTTCCTCCTCCTCATTTTGTTTATGCTTGTCTCAAATGATCCACAATTTATATTAAAAACATTCCTCAACTCCTCTGCAACCTCCCTCCTGCAGAGAAAACATGTGCCGTTGTTAATTCAGAATACTTATATTCTGCACTAGATTTCACGGAACGCTGAATTTGTTTCCTCGAGTCAGATTTTTTTCCATTTTGTAACACATCACATGGGAGCAGCAGGAGGTGATACATCGAGCATGTGCTTCTATCATATCCAACATGGCAGATGTTAAACTAGGAGTGATGCCGTCAGAGGGCCTCATTTGGCCCCGCACAGCAACACATAAGCTGGAAAGAAAGGTGGGAGTTAAAGTGATTCATGTCACTGGAACGGCAACTTGTCTTTGTGAATGACCTCTGATAGATATATAGTGTCTAGTGAGAAAATTTTTAATTAATAAATGTATTCCTGTTTGCACACAGCTTGCCCTGCCAAACAGATATTGACTGAATCAAAATATCAGGTTGGGGGTGGGCCCGGGTGAGGCCATCTACCCTCCCTCCATCATGGTTACTTTATGGAGATATTTCCCTCTGACATCCTTCAGCTGCTCTTTCTCCACTCTTGACAAGTTTTCCTGATGGTTTTTGTTGCCAGGCTACCTGGACGGTCAGTCCAGAGCACTGCAGGAGTGTTAATGTTTGTACCATTGGTGTTATGGCCCAGAGGGGAGGGGGAGAATTTCAGGTGCAGGGCACATGCAGATGTTGGTGGCTACTTGAGCAGATGTCATGAACCGGAGCTGGGCAAGCACGCAGTGTAACTGGGTTCAACTGCCTCTATGGATATAATGACAGAGACAAAAGACTGAAGAGGACATTGATGGAGGAAGCTAAGGAGAGAGTGACAGAGCAAGAAGCAACCAGACGAGTAAATCTGACTGACTTTTAGTCGCTGGTGAGAGCTTGGTGAAATACAAGACTTGTTTGGCTGTTAGTAATGTTGTTGACTAGCTAGTTTTTGATCATAATAAGTACACATGTAAAATTGCCCATATTTCAGTCAGTGGTATTGCATTCTGAAATAGGGTGCATCCCAAAAATACGGAATTCGATTTAATGTTGCTTGCAGTGCTGTTGTCTTGATGTCACAATAGATTTTTGAGCCAGTTTGACATGAAACAGTAGGTAAATGTAGGTTACCAATGATGCAGTCTTTTATTCCGTTATTGGATTGGTGTAGGGCTATGCTCTTAGATCTTGAGTGACAGCCTGCAAACAGGGCCCCTCTGCAAGTGAGATTGCCAGTCATAGGGCAAGGTAAGGGTCTGGCTGCACTTCACTTCATTTCATTTATCATGTAGCAGTGTAAATTTTAATATCCCCTTAAAAGTCTAAATCTTTTAATTTAAAAAAACATTTTATTTGCAATTTCTTTTTATGAATTTGTGCCATGGATTATGAATTTGCTCCTCAACTATCCTCTGCATGTCCCTGTTCAGAGGAAATCACAGTATACACATTCAAAACTTTCCCAAGCCCCCAAATCTGGAAATATAATCGTTTGTTAACTTGCACAGGTTTACCTTCCTCTATTCCTCTTCTGATTAAGATGTTTTTCCTCCTGCATCAAATCAGCAGTAAAACTGATGTTTTCCTGTGATGTACAATCTTGCACTCTTAGAGTAAAGTCAATACAAATTTTGAATAATCTTCATATTTTGGTAAGACAATGATAATGAGAATACAGTGGTCCCTCGTTTATCGCGGGGGATACGTTCTAAAAATAACCCGCAATAAACGAAATCCGCGAAGTAAGTTTTACAATTATTATACATGTTTTAAGGCTGTAAAACCCCTAACCACACACCTTTATACACTTTTTTCAGACAGGCATTAACATTTTCTCACATTTCTCTCTTATTTAAACACTCTCAAAGCTCAAACTTTTGCAGTTTTGACAAAAATAAGTACAATACTGTATTAGTAAATGAAACCCAAGATAAAAACCTGTTTTCAAGGCCAAACATTTTTAACAAATTTTAATTTTAATGATCAGTCTATGAGGTTTGACACATAAGAAATTATTACAGTAACTCACTCGTATTTCACAGTTCCTCTGACAGTGCCAAAAACAATGCGCGTTCATACTGTACAGTACGCTGTAAAAAAAAAGCATGCAAAATTACACACAAAAAATCCACGAAACAGCGAATCCGCGAAAAGTGAACCGTGTTATAGTGAGGGACAACTGTACTGGATACTGGAAGACATTTCATATCAGCAGCTTTGAGAAAATCCAAGTCAGTCGCGATCAACACTTTTTGTGGCCAAATACATTTCAATAAAGAGAAATGGCTGGTGGAATTTAAATGCTTTGCTATTCATCTCTTTCTCTATTCGTCAAACGTTTTGACGTCGTTCAGAGGTCGTCTTGTCTGACGAAGGGAGGAAGTTGTGAGAGGAATGTTGGGTTTGTCAGACCAAACAGGGAGTGCTCTGGTCAGGGATGTGGGTGGCTTGGTTTCTGGATGACCTCTCTACATGCATGCTTCTCCTACTTGATTCTTGCTTTCCAATTGGTGCAGGATCTAAGACCCAAAGGAAAGTTGTTGTTGATGTGCTGGTAGCATACTGCAGTTGAGTTACTTGTATTTATTTCACTTTGTGACACAACCCTACATTCCTGCAGCCCAAAATTACAGTAACTTGCAAAGTAGGACACCTCAAGTTAAAATCAAAACAAGGTAACTCATTGGTGAAAGACTGAGCTCGAAGGGGACAGCGTCATCTGTAGTGGCAACTGTAGCTGCTTCAACTTGTGTACAGTTTCATTGAGAAAATAAGGAAATTCTGGGTAACTCTATTATTAACATTACGATGAAGGCTAAAGAGTGAAGTGTCACATTTAGAGCTGGACCCAAATGCAGTTACAAAAGGTAACTTTAACTTCTGAGGCAGGTTGGTGAACACAAACAAAACCCATAAATCCAAGAAATCAAGAATCCATAAAAAAGATTAAATAAACAGAAGTCCAACAAACAAAAATCTAGAACTGAGAAAAACTAGGAACAGGAGTACGGACACATTGAGAAGCACTAAGACAAATGAAAGCAGGACTGTGGAACTTGGTTATGTTCTAAGGAAGAAATAAATACTCATGACACACACAGCAAATCACTTCTGTGGAGACTCCTTTTTCACCTCTGAATATTTCTGCATGTTGTATAAATACATATTTAGATTATAAATCAAAGATTAAGATATTCATACATACAGAGTTTTGAACACAGTGTCCCTGATAGCAAAACCAAATGTGGCGTCCAGATGGGACACAGTGTTATTGTGGCTGGACACGGTGGACCTGGACTATGAGCCACACACACACACACACACACACACACACACACACACACACACACACACGGATAAACATGTTGATAATCTAAATTTCGGCAGCAAATAGGCTGGTGAATAACAGCTGGTCATACCAGTCCCTCCCCTGACAACTGCTGGGCTGTGAGCCAATAGAAAAGCAGAAAGCGGGTTAGAATGGTAGATTATATTCCCATCAGTGATGAAGAACCAGGCCGAATTGGACAAAGCCTCTTAGAGCCACTTACAGTGATTATAATAATATAATATGAGGGTATTTGTAAATCAAATTGCTCTGAGGGATTTATTGAACTGATAGAAAAATGGAAATTGTTTCTCTTACTATGGAAGCTGCTGAAGGTTCAACCGGTAACATGCTAACTATAGTTAAAAAATCCTGCATTCTCAGTGTCCACTTGGATGTGTAGACATTTCATTATTGACAGTAGCCACAGTCTACAGGTTACATGACGTCCTGAGACCCAGCATCTTACATTTGGATCCATTAGCAATCAACAATTAACAAATAGCTATGAATCAATGAAAACAGTTTGATGAATATTATGGCTGGCATATTTGCAACAAACCTAGAGATGTTTGTGTCTATATTACATGCACACATTTTTTTATTTTACCATCATGACTGGTGTTATGTAACCATGATGTCATCCACAAACTTGTACTTAACAGCCAGCTTGGGAACCTTAAGGCCTTGGTGGAGGGGTGCACTGTTCTTTCTTCTTTATTTCTGAAAATAATATTCTACTGAATTGGAGCAGTCCACTAAGTTACATCACTAATTACATAAGATATGTAATTTATACTGTATCCAAAGTGACCTTTAGGCATAACAACAACATGTCAAATTGGTCCAATTGTTAATAAAGTCCTGGCAGAGGAAGATCGTAGAATTCAGGCAAGAAATCTGACTCTTATTCCTGAGTGTGACTCTAAACAGAGGAGAGAGGTGAAGGTGAAGAGTGAAGGAAAGTTCAGAAAGGAACATATTATTATGTAGCGTGAAAGTTCGAGTTGGTGCAGTGACCAGACCAGAAATGGTTGGACTTGGATGTGTTTTTGACCCTGGCTTCCAATCCCCAAATAGTTCACTGTGAAATTAAAAGAATATAGTAGGTCTGACAAAAATTCAGTCATCAGTATGTTTAAATTTCCTCTGATTCCTAATTCATAAATAAAGATTCATGGTGTATCCTTCTCTGTTTTAAAGACATCCGTACAAAAGGTTAAAGATCAAGTTCCATCATTAGCAATGACTGGAGTTGAGTTTAGTGTGAACATCTAAAGGCATTCCAGTGTCATGGGATGAAAATTAATCGTTACAGTTATACTGTACCATGCCCAGAACACCTCTAAAGGAAGGCACCCAGGGGCCATCCCAATGAGATGCTCGAAACCGCTCGCTCCTTTTGATGCGAAAGAGCAGTGGCTCTACTCCGAGCTCCCTCCAGATGTCCGAGCACCTAACTCTATCTCTAAGGCTGACCCCAGCAACCCGACATTTGAGCCACTTGTTTCCGTGATCTCATTCTTACTATCCCTACTCAAAGCTTTTGACCATTAGTGAGAATTTCAAATGTAAATGGACTGTAAAATCGAGGGCTTTGTCTTCCAGCTAAAACACATCAGATTTTCAATTTCATTTATTTCAGAGAGATTTCCATTAGCTAGTGTTTTAACAACAAAACAGCACTACAGTCAGTTGACTAAGAATAGTCAACATTTTCCAAATGCAAATCAGACACATGGATCATTAAGGAGGCAGAAACAGATTAACAGAGATTAGATGTTAACTCTGCAGAGGCATAGATAAATCACATTTACCAGGACCTTCTGGGAATTCTTAAGATGTTCCCATGTGGGATGCATTGTACCATCACTCCAACTTATTCTTGGTCTGCCTTTTGGTCCGTTGACAGCTGGATTTGCCCAAAGTACTTTCAGAAGAAGACATGCTTATCAGTACCATTTCAGAGCTTATTATCATCGGTGATGTTGCAGGTTTTGATACTCCCTTGTACACAGCTACGGTTGCACAAGCGAAGTAGACCTCCAATATTGCTTTCAGACAGTGTGTTGTATCACCTAAAGCCAGCTCTGAGTCACTTCTTTGGAAGCAGCACAGAACACACATTTATATTTTGGCCTTATCAAAAGTAGATATGCTAAGGAACTATAAGATTGTAAGTGTGAGTGTAATAAATTAGGAAGCTTATGTAAGGAGGGTTGGAGGTTATGAATATAATGGCCACCCATGACCAGGTAATAAGAAGGAAAACACACACTGTACTCTAACTCCCAGCCATGGCTTCAACTATACCCCACATGACTGCCAAGTTCTTCCTCTGAGGTCATGCTGTTGAATCACATCCCACGGACTCATGCAAACACATTATTATAGTCAACAGAGCATATTGCAAATATAATAAGATTTTGAGATTATACATCCACTCATCTATCTAGGTCCACTTCGCTTTAATCCTCAAATCATAGTCTTTATTTACTCCAACGGAAGGGGAGAGATGTTTTCCCTGTTTGAAAGTACATTATGTTATCATATTATATAATATTTCACTAAGACTGTGCCATGTGTCCTGATCTACACCAGTTTTAACATGCTATTAATGCTCTTTGTCACTGTCAAGTGGTGACATTATATGTTCAGTGGAGGTTGGGTTTGGGTTGTTGGGGGTCACAGTGCATTATATAATGCATTTATGTGAGTGCGTGTCATGTCTGCGTCATATCAAAAGGTGCAGTTGGTAATAAGGGGTAATAACCGAGACGAATGGTTTTTGTGGTGTAAATTACACACTGACTGAACAGGGCAGTGTCCAAAAAATGAGTTACATCAGGCATTATGACTGACCTGACTAGTAGTTTAGTATCTGTTTCTAACAAAAAATGTGCCTGGAGCACTCTTGTAGAAACAAAATCCTTCTATGTCCTTGGTAACCGTATGTTGCTCACACAAACAGGCGTGCACGCACTTGTAAGCATTCAAATATTCACACACACCATGACAGTCAGAGAACAGAACAGTCTATGGATGGCAAAATATGCAGCGCATTTTAAAAGGGATAAATAATCTGCAGACTGCTGCATGATGTCCAAAATGGCAAGATGTCCAACACATGCAGTAATCTATAAAAAGGAACAAAAGAGAACGTTTTATTCCTTCAACATGAAAAACTTTGACCTGCCATCAAACATGACTCACATCCGTGTCAGTCATCAGAGAGCGACATGGGGTGTACAGTAGGTGTTGATGGGGGAGAACTATGTGCTTTTGAAGCCTTGATGTTGGGTAGGGGGACAAAACTGGTTCTTGATGTCTTCCACTTTAGTCATAGGTCATGGCAGCACCCCCAACCTCACCTGCCATTTCCTCCCCCTTCCATTTTCCCTTCCATATCTGATGCAAGTGCACCCGAAATTTATTTTTTTATTGCTCCACACAAACAAACTCTTTCACTTTCTCTACTACCAAAGGCTGGTTGGATAAAAATTCAGAGCTTAGCATGAGACAACATCAAGAACAAGGACACTTCCGCAACCTGACATGGGACCATTTAAAGGGCAGCTCAAAAGTTTAACAGAAAAAACAAACTAAACAAGCTGACCAGACTTTTACTGTGTTAAGAGGATATTCAGCTTTAAAGGAGTGACATGCACTGCCCTTTGCAGAATATTGGTGGTGCATTGGACCTGCTATATATCCACACTTGATCCCAATTTGCAAATTGATTGAGTTTGCCCTGTCTTGTTCCTTTTCGGCTATCATAATCCAGATTTGAGAAGCTGGGGTTAATTTAAGAAAGTTTAACCTAATTTAACTTTTGCTAGAATGCAATGCAATGTCCAGCAAAACACTGTGTTGGTCAGTCAAATATGTGCTACTTTTATTTCACAAACTTTGCAATGAAATATAAAATAGTTGTAAATTCCTGTCTCGTATTATGATGAACTGCTATGCAGTGTGTTCTGAGTTATACATCTGTTACTCAAACTGATATCCTGGATCATATCCATGTTTTCAATCTGAACACCCACTAACTATCATAAGCAGCACAGTCTTTCCTTGCCATCCAATTGGTGCAGGCATGTCAGGCATTCATAGTGAATTATAATGCATTCTAGGGGGATGCTATAGCCCCGTCAAAAATCTGTGTAGCCCCAGTTATCTGTCACCTTTGCACGTGAAACATTTTTGCCATTGCCTTGTGGTCACTTGTATTAGGCCTAACTATTTTGTTGAATATTCTTTGGCTAAATTCAGTTAAAACTACTTTTATATCGGACATGCTTGTGCTGTGCATCATAGCTGCTTTTATTAAAAGAAACGTGAACCTCCTTATAAAGTAACTGAAGTCATGAAAATCAATTATTTTCTTAGCACCCCCACGTATCGGTCAAGCCCCCCCATAACACCGGGAGAGAAAAAATCCTGGCACCGTGCCTGTCTAAACATAATCAAAACTTGAAAGGAAAAAACTATTGTGCTGGTTGAAACAGCATCGTCTTGCTCTTGTAGTTTACCTTTTATTTTTTACCTATTTTTGAAAAAAAGTTAGCTAACCCTCAATTTCAAGTTCACTAGTAGGTAGTGCCATCAACTGAATGTTTTAGGTTGAGAAAAGTTTGGAAAATGCTTTGGGTATATGCTGAAGTAAATAAAGCCACTGGGCATGGGGAGACAAACATAGCTTATATTATATATCAAATTATTTATAAATTAACATAGTAATTAAATGAAAAAGACTTGCTGTATTTGATCACACTGGTTTGTAGAAATGTACCTAAAAACTGTACTTACTTAAATGCTGTATCTTGAAGTGTTATTCTCTCTGTTAATCTAAATACATATGAATGTAGGATATTGTGTTCTTTTATTATTATTATTATTATTATAAAAGATTAACATTAACATCTTGAACATATTTTTAGGATTTAAGAACCCAGCGTGAAGGGATTCCCCAAGGAATATTCAGGGGTTCCCCTGTTAGAGTGGGGAGAAAAAAAAAAGTATCTTCAAAGCATTTTGGCATTTATTCCACCGGGAACATGGATGAGAGTGCTGGTGGTGGTAACAAAGGTGGAGATGAAAGTCTGGCTGAATCCGTACGTTTCTTTTAATGCCAGCAAAGGTCAGGCTCATGTGCCCTCCCACCCGCCTCCACTGGTACACACATGAAAGTGACACAAACACAAAAGCGTACACAGCGGCATGTGATTTAACAACAGGGAAGCCATCCTGAGGTTTCCTCATGTTGGGACTGAAATGTGAATGTAGGTGTGACCCTGTGTGTGCAAGTATACAAGTATATGCCTGTTAATACAAACATGAGTATATGTACATCATAATAATAATCAGTTGTATAATAGAGGAATTGTTGAGCAGAGTCAAGGAGAGTAACTTTAATGGGGCTGACAGCTTGGTTCACAGACAGTAGTGCAATAGAAATAGCAAAAATAATCAAGACAAAAAATAAACATATTGGACCACAAAATGTACAAAAATGCACTACAATGCAATAAAATCAAGAATGACTATTATTGTGGGTCTGGGTTAAGATTAGATTTTTGTATCTCGGAATAGTTAAAAGGTTAAAAGGAAATGTCAACTATGTTACCCATCAAGTGTAACAGTTGACAGTGAATAACACTGTTGTCAGGGTTTACTGGGTTTATGCTTATTAAGTCAGTTGATTAAAAAACATTAACTTGATTAAATTGTTACTACACAGACATTAAATGATAATATATAAAAGTGTAAAAAGGTAGTAAATACATAAATGCATGATTTGAGTGATACTTATCAGGGAAGAAGTCAGCTGATCTGAAACCATTCATTAACTATTGTTATTAAATTTACATACATGACTGTAATTACATAGTAATTAGGGTACATAAAACATGATTTGAATGATACAGGGAATAATTCAACAATATTATCCATACACTGAATAAATCCTTACACTCTAACTAGACTTAACGACATCATTAGAAATATTTTCCATTCCACCCTATAGCCTACTTATATTAACAAACAATGGTTTCATGGATCATTTTGATATGTTTCGGTGATTTGAAATGACAGTTCCCTGATGACATATGTAATTTTATCATTTTTATCAATTATGCTATACACTAAACATTACTAAACAGAGTCATTTCTGGTCTAGAGAGATGAGGTTATCTGCTGATGAGAAGCAGCTCCAGTACACGGCTTGGTGTGATGATAATCTTGAGAAAAGGGCTGCATATTTAAAGAAACAATAAGAAGAGTGGCATGAGGACAGACGGCTAGGGAAGGTGAAGACAGTTCAAGCCTTGAGTGAGAGGGAGATGAGAAGAAAGAAAAAAGTACTGGAGAAAAGCCCAATGCCAGGCCAGAGAAAGAAAGAAAGTGATACCCCTCCTCTCCACCCCAGAGTCCTGACAATGAGCCTCGGATGTCAAGGTAATTTAATGAACAAAAAATGCTTTAGACAATAGATTTGATTATGCAATAATGGTCAAAAGAGTAAAGTCTTGTCATCCTTAATTTGTTCATTAAGCATAAATGATGAACACATGATCAACAAAGAGTGTATCATTTTGTATGTATGTGTTTAATTTCAGACAGCGTATTGCTGGAAGGAAGAACGTAAAGAGGAAGGGGGGTCCAGATTATACAGGAAGGTTCAGGCTCTGAAGGAAAAACTTAAACAAGAGAAAAGAAAAAACCCAAAATTCAGAAAAAGAATTGCAAGACAACAGCAAGATTCAGAGTCACCCAGATGAAAAACCTGGCACCTGTTAGGGAGGGTTAGAGAGAAGTGCACAAAATGTTTTCCACCATGCTCTGGTGGACAACATATGCACACACACAAGTACACTTTGAGCAAACACAAAAAAAAATAGGCAGGTAATTACAGCTGCAGTGTCAGGAAAGATATAACTTCAAGAAAAGAATTCAGGAGACCCATCAACCCAGCTATTTCTTGAAAACATCAAAAGCACAGTGAGTCCTCCGTCCTCTCTAACAAAGTGAAGTACAGATCCCTATGCTACAAACTGTACAACAAAGTAAATATACACTAAGTAAATATACTAAGTTTGTTCACCCATTTGTCACCACTCAAACATTGTAGGGATTCAAGGCAAGGAAATCCAGGATTTTTTTCTCGTGTTTCATTTCTAAGTATGTTAAATTGTTTCTGATACTCAAGTAACAAATTCTCTAATTCTGTAACTATTTGTGTGCAGAATTATTATGCAACTATAACCGAGCCAAAAGAGGCCTCAGCTAAAACTTTAAATAGAAAAGTCTGACGCCACCTTGGGACTTTTACCCAAAGATCTACTTTGAGATAGGATCATTTCAAGAATGTGCTGTTAGAGGACACAGGCAAGTCCACACAAATTAAAAATCAGAGATGTGCTGTTTATGAAAAATAAATACAATGGTCCCTCGTTTATCGTGGGGGATACGTTCTAAGAATAACCCGCAATAGACGAAATCCACAAAGTAATCAGCTTTATTTTTTACAATTATTATACATTTTAAGGCTGTAAAACCCCTAACCACACACTTTTATACACTTTTCTCAGACAGGCATTAACATTCTCACATTTCTCTCTTATTTAAACACTTCTCCCTTAGCCAATCACACACAATGCGCGTTCATACTGTACAGTACGCTGTAAAAAAAAGCATGCAAAATTACACTAAAAAAATCCACGACAACAGCGAAGCCGCGAAAGGTGAACCGCGTTATAGTGAGGGACAACTGTCAACATGAATGTTGTCATGTTCCAAAATGGGGCCATGTTCTTGAGTGTCAACGTGTTCCAGAATGTTCCCATGTTTCAGCATGTTTGCATGTTCCTGAATTTTGTCATCTTCTACAATGTTGGCATGTTCATCCTGACGATGATAACATCCTGGCGCTGTTTCAAACCCCACCAGAAGTGCTGCAGATGTGGGTTTCCACCGAAAATACACGGCTGTATCGAGCAGGTCAAGGTGGCCAAAAGCCAGACACAGAAACAGCATAAGGAATTTGTTTGATTTTCAAAATAAATCACCCTGTGCAATCTTCCTGATTAAAGTTTCAGCCAAAAGGAAAACTACATTGCATATTTAAATTGCTCTGCTTGTCAAACACTCCTTGTGGGGTTTGAAGTCACATGGTGTATGGACAAGTCTGTAGTAAAATAAAATTATATATGAGGATATTTATATCAACCAAATGGCAGGTATTGTCAGAAGATGATTGGCTGCAGACACAGCTCAACACTGCAACACTGGATCCTGAGTCTTTCAACTTTACACTGATCAACAAAGACAATGCACATCTGCAGTTATTACTCTGGTTCCCATTCTGTGCTGGTCCAGCATAAAGTAGAACAAATCACAACAGGATAAGGGGTTCAGTTCCCACTGGGGTATCTCCAACTAAAGATAACTGCACCATACATGAACGCCATGTGCTTTTGATAAACTTCAAGATACATATGAACGTTCTCATGTCTGTTATTATGTTTGTAGAGTAGGTCAAGCAGCTGAACTGTCTACCTCTGATCTGCAATGCACCTCTAGCATCTAGAGCAGACTTCATTTTGTGCTTTTTTCTATTTCTGCACCAAAATCATATGTTTGGAGTATCAGTCACATTTGCACTTTCTAAAGGTGACTCTGAAAATTATGTATTATATTGAAACAGAAGCAGCTTTTTTGTTTGGAGTGTTATGTCTAAGATAGATGGATGTTGAGACTAACCTGACTATAGCTGCCATCCTCCAAAAAGGGTAAAGCTTTAAACTTTTAGGAGCCACCTTTCAGGCCTCTAGGCAGCATTTGATACTTGAAACATTGGTTTCTAGTGGAGTATTTGTTTGTTTCGTTGCCCTTTTTCTGTCTGAAGGCTTGTTGCTGGCTTTACAGGTGCAGTTCACACTGTCTGGCAACAGAAAAGTTTGCTTTTGTTTTCAGAAGGATTTTAAGGGAGTTTCTAGGGATGCTTGGCTTCTCAGCAAGATTCTTTTGCCAGTTCATAGCTCAATACTCACTCACAAATTTCAGTCAAAACAGCAATTAGTCATGTTTTCCTCCCTACAGTACACTGTTGACCCACTCCAAAAAGCATGTAACTCCCCGCACACGGACCCTGGCAATATTCTCACATATTGTTTTTCTTACATACATTCTGCAGCTTTGGCTAAACAATTATGTTGCGATGAAAAGCAGTTACCTCCCTCCTTTAAGCCCCACAGGACCCTACATCTGATGTCGATTAAGTTTCCATGTGCAAAATATCACGAAATAATGGCACTGACATAGAAGTATCTGCGTGCCAACTTGCGTCCCATTTTGCAATCCTATCCCATGTGATGGAGGTAGCTGCTATAAAAAACCACACATATTACTGCATTGTTTCTTCCAAAGCTGGAACCCACAACATTTGATTGTGTGGTGTTTTATGGGACTCTGTGGAGGTAGAGAGCCATTTGAAGAAAAACATTTCAGTCTTTTGTTTGACATTTTTACATGTAAATACCACAAATTGGAGGCGCAGCATAGAAGAATTTAAGACCTCCAACAAAGTTCAGTTGCATAACAGGAACGAAGATTTATGTGGCAGCACACAGAGGACTGAAGGAAGTGTGACGCAGAGAGAACGACACCTGTAAGAGAGACAGTGAGGAAGAAATATGGGTAGTGTTGAGTGTGAGAGAGCATATCAGTTAGAGGTCACCAATTTAATTTAATTGCAATCACAATCCCCTTTTTTTTTCTTTTTATAGTCCATTTTTCCAATCTCACCCTTAAACACAATTATTATTATTACACAATTGCATGACTTTGATTTGTAGTAATCAGAAGCCAAAAGGTAATCATAAAATAAATCTTTTCAAGCAGCTCAATTTTATTGTATACATCACTCAAGAAAGAGCTACAAGAAGTAACTCGTCCACTGAGCAATAAAATCTAGTTGGCTACATTACTATTGGTTTGTTGACATAGCATGGTTCTGCTAGTTAGTGAGATTATGGGAAGTTTGCATGCAGAAGTAAGAGGACATTAAACATGCCTGAAAAGTAGATTGTGGACATCTTGATCTTTTCTCACGTCCCTCTCCCCAACAACGAATTTCAGCTCGTCCTGGGTGATCCTTGTCCTTTCAGTGGGTTCTGGGTTTTCCCCAGATTCCCTCCTCCAAATGAAGGAACACAGGAGGCATCCTAATCAGATGTCCGAACGACCTAAGCTGGGTCCCAGCCACTCTGCGGAGGAAGCTCATTTTGGCCACCTGTATTTGTGATCTTGTTCACTACCCCCACTACCCATAGAAGAGGGTTGGAACGCAACAATGGACTGGAAAGTTGAGAGCTTTGCCTTCTAGCTTAATTCTTTCTTCCCAAAATGGTCCGGTATAATGAGTTGCTGCCCTGTACCTGGGGTCTTGTTCATGAGGGATGGGAAAATGGATTGTGAGATGGACCAGCAGGTTGGTGTGGTGGTACTATATAAATGTAAATAAGTGGACTTTTGTGTTTTCTGTCTGTTTGAGTGCGGCCACTATAAGTCTGTGTATATGTGAAAATCACTGTGCATTCACTTGGACTAAAATGCTAAAATGGCAAAAAGACAAGTTGCTGTTATCTTAGAATTTCTAAACAGTCACTAAAGCTTGGTGTTTGTTCCCCTCAGAGCTGGCCTGGCCACTGCTTAAAGTGCACACACCCACACAAAGTCTTCCAACATTAGATGGACTTTTCCTCTTATCTACAAAGCCTGGAGTCTCCATTGGATTCCTGCCTACCGTTCCCTTTTGAACAAATATTCCCAATCCTCTCAGTGCAGTTTACACACTCGCGCACACTGATAATACACACATTTTTGCTTGCCAGCTTTTGCTTCCCACATTTATCAATGAGCCTTGGATGCTCATGACCCTGCCGGTTCATATTCCTTGGACTACATTTGATAGGAACGAACCACTGCAGACTGGGAACACCCCACAAGAGCTGCAGTTCTGGAGATGCTCTGACCCAGTTGTCTAACCATCACAATTTGGCTCTGGTCAAAGTCATTCAAATCCTTACGCTTGTCCATTTATGCTGCTTGTAACGCATCACTTACTGCCTAATATATTCCACTTACTGACAGGTGCCATGATATTGAGATAATCAGTGCTATTCACGTCACCTGTCAGTGGTGAGAAAAGGTAAAGGAAAATAAAACTCCTTCCTTCAGCTGCTCTAACAGTCACCCTTTCTGCTATTTTTACTGAATCCAGCCAATCTGATGGAATACAAACACCAAAGCACACTTTTGTAATGTTGTAATGTTTAGTTTACAACAAGTTTTTAACTGCCGAGCAACCTGCTTCCCTGAGGATCATCAGGCCAGTGGAACCACATCAGAAAACATGTATATCTTCATGTCATGTCCTGGTGGAAAATATGAGGTGAATGAGAAACAGCAGTGCACGAATGTGAAGGCTTTAAATGATTCCGTCTATATTTCTGCTGGTTTTGACATCCCAGAATGCCTTTTAAAAATATGAGTCAACCATGACTGCTGACTTGTTGAGTGAGCTGTGTGTTAATGGCTTCTGAGAAGATTATAAATTAAGGTTAGAGAAACAATTACAAGGCTACAGTTTATGCTTGTGTTAGTAAATTTTGCTCTCGAAGTTTCCTTGCAGTAAATATACATATCAGAACGCACTCATAACTCAAAGCTTCTTAAGCAAAGTTTTCTGGTATGCTTCAGTCTGCAGTTAGAGGGGAACCGGCAGGGTTCCTCCAAGAAGCCCTCGATAATTTATTAAGAGTTGTGTAATCCCCTAACTTCTTCAGCCTTAGAAACCCGAGGTCATACAGACAGGCATTGTTCAAACAAAGCTTAAAATTCTAGTAGATCTCAATTTTTCAAAACATAAAGGCATAAAATGATTCAAATCTTTACAGCAGGTACATTGGATAATTTATGTATAAACGTTCCAGAGATGATTTTTTCCTCTCTCCATTTTTAGCTCTTTTTCCTAAGGATTATGAAATTGAATAATATTCTTAAAGGGGAGACAAAAACTTCTTTCACCAGTTTAAATTGTCTTCTTTAAAACAACAAGTTACATTTCCTTATCCAATGAACTTTCTCTTTTGTTCATAAACAAAATCTTTTACTTTTTGTTGTTTTCTTCAGTGACCACCCGAAAACAATGTGAAGGTGTCACTCTTAGCAATGAACTTACAGATAATTTCACCTAAATCTGCAGAACCCTCATGTTTACAGAACTTTATAACAAGCTTAAGCACATCAAGTTGTCCGGTCAGCAACTTTACTGCTTCACTGCTCTCATTTGACCACCGTTTTCAGAGAATGTTATAATAAACGAAAGTGGAGCCAACATTCAAACACCAGCTGCAGAACAGAATAAGTTTGAACAGTTTATTGGAACCAAAGAGATGATAGGATGAGGACTTGAAATGAGAGAACAGTGCAGGGCTGGTGGTGGGGGGGAAAAAAACTGTAGAAGCAGGTGATAATCAGGTGAGCGATAGACCAGGGGCCACGCCCAGTGACACAAGCAAGGCGCACGGACATATAAGGAGGGGCCAATGGGAAGAACTAGGAAGGCAGGAGGCAAAAACCTCTATTATAACAGAGAGGAGGCTCTAAAAACTTGCTGTACACTCCCTACTGATCATTCAATGTCACACAGACAGTTAGTGAGCTAACTCTTATAGCTAACTTAAAGAGTATATAACATAACTGGAGGTGGCCAGAGACCAAAAAGAGAGAAAAAGGTGAACAAACCACCTGTCACATTTGCTGGTACTGGCATGGACAACCCAAAAGCATGACTCTGAGGCAGAAAAGTTTAAGGGAAGATCCATTTACTCAGTCTAAGGAACAGGCAGGGACAAAACCAGGAGATCAAACAGGCAAACAAATCCGACAAGGGGCAGGCAGGTATCCGAAGTCCAAGACAGGCAAAACAGGGTGAGAACAAGAAGTCAAAAACTGGAATTACTGGAGAGCTTGGCAAAAACTACACAAGACAACCTGGCAGGGATCAAGTGGAAATGGACTAGTATATATACAGTGAGGGGCTAATGAGCAAATGGACTGCATGTGATGGGCGGGGAAAATGAGCTGATTGCATGGAAGAAAGATGGGATCTGAAATGACAGGAGAATTAGTAATGAGACATGGAACCAATTCAGACAAACAGACTTTAAATGAATGTTGTAACAAGCAGGTCAAGAGTATATTGTACCCACTGGTTTAGTGAGGTGGAACTAAATGGATTTTTTTCATGTATATAAATTATGTTTTTTGTCAGTAAAGTATCTCATCTTTCATGGTTTATGGGTTTTAATGTTATTCCATTTTCAACATAGAATTAATGTGTGCAATCATTTTTTTATTGATGTATTGAATAAACCTATTTCACTGCAGCCATTTTAACATAAAGTACTAGGGTTAACACCGATGTTATGCTATTAATTATACTAATTATGGCTCTGTTCCATTCAGGTCAAACAGTGTCAGGGTGGAACCTTAATTAGTATCACTGACAACACCTGCGTTGTCATAGAAGACATATTGCCTCTTTCATGGTGCTTCATGCCATTTTTCAATTGTTAAAAACTGAGCATAACATTACTTAGGTCATAGTTGCACTACCTGATTGGCATGAACTGCTTTATTCTTTCTTCACCATCACTGGCTCATTAATCAGCTTTTTGCCTACTGCTGTAGCTATATGACTGGTAACATCCAACCATATTTATACATGCATATATTGTCATGCTTCCCGTCATTTTCCCCTTTCACTGTGTCTCTCTTTGTATATTCTGGGCGTGGCCTCCAATTTCGCTCTGTTGTAAATTCTTCTGTATTTCCTTTTTTTGTTTTTACCATTTTGACTAATCTTCATCTGCCATCTTTCTGCCACATCCAGTCCTCTGTTTGCTTCCACAAATGCACTTTTGGACTCATGTCACCACCAGCCCTGCTCCACCACGGTTACAGCGCCACAGGCTCGCCTCACCTGCAATGCACATTACCTCTGTGTCATCATTAAACTGTTTAAATATCTGAACAAAGTCATCTCTGCTGCCAATGGCTTGTTTAAGCACCCAGGCTTCATTCAGCCCCACTCAGGCTGAGTGGGGCGATGGGGCGATGATCCATGTCTGCCGATTTTTATATTAGCCTGTAGGCTATGAGGCAGGACTTCCAACATGGAGGTAGCCAGAGGCCCCCCCACCCATGGGTGACGTCACAGATACACTGTACATTCTTTATACTGTCATTGGTCTCTCCCTAAACTATATTCTTAATCTCCCCTGTATCCCTGCAGACATACCACATTGTAGTCTTCAAACAGCCACGCTAAAGAACAGTTATTTTCACAAGAGCAACATTTATTAAAATCAATGAGACTTTGTTCCTGTGAGCATTGGACATCAGATGTACACAATATACAAATGGTGCGTTTTGTAGCAAATATACTTTCTATAGAGACAGCAGCAGCAGAATTGGCATGTACAAAAATACACATTTGATTTTCTCACAACACAACATACCAAAGAAACAAGATAATAGATTTATATATAATAATGTATTTCTGTATCATAAATATGCAGAACTATACACGTTGAACACAAATTCACTGTAATGGAGGATAAGAATTATATTAATAACACAGGATAAAATACTTTTAGACCATTTAAAGTGGAAACACTCAACATGATATTGGCCTTATTCCAGTGTGTGATCCTGGAAAAACTGTTAAGTTCATACAGTAATAACACTGTTGTAATGCTTGTGAAAACTGCTCTTACATTGTGATAAAAATACATTATTTACAGGGTTTCATTTTACATAATTCAAATGAATGAATGACACAGTAAAATAAGGCCATTTGTTAAGTGTAACCTTAGAAATCAGTACTGCAGTGGTAGCAGCACTGAGACAAAAAGATTCTTCTTCTTAATATTATTATTATTATCATTATTATGAACAAAACATACATACAACAGAGAAACTGTTTCAATGATGACACACACACACACACTGGCTGTCCTTGCCATTTTGAAGTGCTATAAAAGCAAGAATAAAGGAGATTTCTCCCTCAATGGCACAAGTTTTCTCACATTCCTGCAGGACACGCTGTGAATATTCGCATCATATTCAGCATCATTCTGACTTTGTGCGCACACACACATGCACACACAGTTTTTCCTTCTTCCTCCCCCCTCCCCTCCCTCCCAGGTCACAGCGATATAAACCAGAGCAACAGAGGACACTGAACACTGCGTGCTGTGTGTCTGGAAACTCGGCTCATATGAATAAATACCGTCCCAATTGATTCACTGACTCAAGACAGCCACAACGCTTCACCCTGTGGGGAAAAAAATGTTTCACTTTACAGATGTGATTAAAAGGTACAAACACCATTAAAATAGACTAAGATGTAATAAGTATGTACAGCGGCTCTTTCTCTGGCACTCAAACATCACAGGTGTTGTGGGTGAAGGTAAAAGCATGTTCATAGTATTGGCATGAAGACATAGAAGCCCTGATGTCTATATTGCTGTCATTACTGCTGTTGAGAGAACAACATTTGTATCTCTTCAAAAATGTTGACCTTTTTACAAAAAGATTTAGCCACCTTTTAAAGAAGTTTTTAATATGTTTTGCAAATATCAGCTATGTTTCTGCTGGCTTCATAAAAAAAATCTAACATTCTTTCTAAAAAACTGGTTTGGTCTTTCTTTTTCATTTCTCAAGAACTTTGCCTCCTTCGTTTTCTTCTCCAAGCGCTGAAAAAGCAGTGACATATTCCAAAGGAAAAACAAGGACACACTGCCAGAGAAAAATATTTTTCAGAGGAACCAGATTTTGGCACAAGAGCTGTAATGCTGACCTGTTTTGACAACAGCTTTTATGATTGTTTATGGATCCAGATGTCCAAGGAGATGCCATATTTTCTACAATGAATTCACTAAATCGGGCCTCAGTATTCAATAAATCATTTTTGAGGGTCCCAACGGTGCTACAAAGCAACACTGAAGTGTAACTGTACCTAAAATCTGAAACCCTGGATGTACCATAACCATTTATGTTTTGGGCTGACTACTGCCAGAAAAAAGTAGCATATAGAGGAATATTATCACAAAGTTCCCATTTACACGTATGACTCTTCTGCAAAAAAGAGCTGGTCAAACTCCTCCACTCTTGGGTCACTGCACCGCCTGCTCTGCCATTCCCTCTTCCCCTGTACAATAGCCAGCGCCACCTCCTGACTCCTTCTCAGGCAGGCGTCTGCATCCTCCTGACCCTGGGAGGAAAAGTAGTCCCTTACAGCACGGGTAGCAGAGGGAGACAGGCAGAAGCGTGGCTCGCCATGGTTGGGCTCCACCTCTGACACCCTCAGGCTGCCATCTTGGGGCTGACCTTTTGAAGTACGAGGTCTGTCCAGAGTGTGGCTGGTGGGGGGACTAAACTTCGCAGTGACCTTGACAGGTTCAGATGCTCGACGGGGAAGGCTTCTCCCCTCTTTGTGTCCCTCCATGGCTGGAGTTAGAGAGTGAGACTTTTGCCTCTGGAGGACCAGAGTCGTGGTGCTCTGTCCATAGAAAACCCCCTGTGGAGGCTGTGCACACCCGTTTCGAGTCCGCCTCTGTGTGACCTCACTTCCTGTGTGCGGTTTGTTAGGGGAGGCTGGGTTCTGGGGTCTGTAGGTGCAGGTCTGGTCGTGGAGCTGCCTCAGCTCTCTGACCGTCAGAGATTTTTCCGTCCCCTTGTAGAAAGGAGATCGGCTGTGCTGCAGCTGCAGCAGAGCCTGCTGGTAGGATGGAGGGCAGCTGGATCTCCGCTGGCAGTTTTGGTTTGTCGCCGTGGCCTCCTGGGCACTGGCGGGGTAGCCATTATTGGTTTGGTGGGTTTTCCCATTTACAACAGGCGAGTCCTCCTCCGTGTGTCCATTATCAGACTGCCTCAGTGACAGGCGGCGCTCCTTCTTGAGCCATGTGTTAGGGTGGAGGCCATGAGTGTGAGATTGGGTTTGGCTGGTCCGAGGAGGTGGGGTGGGCTGTGGCCAATGAGGCGGGGCTTCCTTATGAGGAGGGGAGACCCTGGGCGACAGCTGGGGCCGCCCAGGAAACAGAGGGGAGAGAGAAGCAGGCTCAGCCAATGAAATCACCCCATTGGTGGCATAGTCAGTAGAGTACTGTGAGAAGGCGGAGTCTAAAGAGCTGAGGGAGGAGCCTGTGGGTGAGGTTGCTGGTGACGACAGACTGGAACAGCTGGCATCCAGTCGCAAAGGAGGTGGAGGGGCGTGCTTCATCTTCCTCCGCCCACCATTCTGGACTTTGGCTCCTCCCTTCTCACATCCATCCTCTTCCTCCTCCTTCAGCTGCAGGCCGCTCAGCCGCTGCTCCAGAAACACCTCATCCTCCTCCCCCTCCCCCTCCATGGCGGCATCATAGCTCGCCTTCCTGACTGGCAGGTGGTGGTTACCGGTGTGAACAGTCACTACGCCGGGGGGCGTTGTGCTCACCAGGGCCAAAGCGGGCTCTGAACTCCTTCTTAGCCTCCTGGGACCCTGTGACAGACCATTGGCTTGGCGGGGTCGAGGCTGTCGGACTGCGGGGCTGAACCTTCTGGGTCTGGCCAGCAGGGGGAGCTGCAGCAGGAGGTCAGTCTCAGGGTCGGGATCCGGGTCGCAATCACTGAGGGTGATGACGGAGTCACGACTGCGGCTGTCCGGCTTGTCCTTGTCACGAAGGGGCAGCTGGTCCTGATAGGGAGACTCAGGGTCATCATTCAGCTCATTCTCCAGACTGTCATAGGACGAGTCGTTCATCTGGAAGGACGACACATCTGGGAGGAGAAAGATTGAAAAGAAAGGAAGGGGAGGGGAAAAGAATATTATTGAGACTTCAACAAAACAAGTGGTTAACTGTGGAATCATCAAATTAAGATCAAGAGAATTCAATCCAGAAATACACAGAAAAACACAATAATTTAGCAAACAACATACGCAAGCTTTCACCTGCCAGTACTACTTTACCATTACAAATCCTATAATAGAGAAGTAGTCCTCAAATTATACGGCTTTTGCAGACATCCCTCCTCATGCCAGTATCCTACAATTTTGCATATTTCTGCTTTCTAGCTACGAAAATTAGGAACCAAAGTTGAGACAAACTTTTATTTACACGACAACCTACACAATAATTAGAAAGCGTAACT
The DNA here is from genome assembly GCF_000972845.2 of Larimichthys crocea. Lineage (NCBI taxonomy): Eukaryota > Metazoa > Chordata > Actinopteri > Sciaenidae > Larimichthys > Larimichthys crocea. The sequence goes on from NC_040028.1 coordinate 4,047,942, forward strand.
ACTCCCACAGTCTGTTGCTCTCTCCTGGTACAAACTTCATCCACAACACTCAAAAAGAGCAGTCTGAGAGAAATGAAGAATCTCGAACCCTGAACTAAACAAAACAAAGCCACAGTTCACAGCTAGAGACAAAGGGAACAGTGGACAGAGCGTCATCGAGCTGCGTACTCATCGACCTCTGGTGGTTATTTATAGCGTCAGGAGGAAAGTTAGTAGTATTTATGAATGAGGAGATTCAATGTTGCTGCGTTAATCAGCACCTGTGACCCTGCAATCACTGAAATTACTGCAGGTCGGCCTGTTGACCCCAATCAATGGGGCTGAAAGAGCCTTGGATATTTAATTACACACACACACACACGCACACACACACACACACACACAGTCTTATATTTTGAGGTGTAACACACTGAAGCATTGTGAGGTAACAAGCTCTTTCAGAGAAGTTAGGGGTGGTTGTTTAGCCACACACACTTTGATTAAGTGTTTTTGTCTGTTGTTCAAAAGTTTTGCTTCATTCATTACTTCTTTACCAGACATTTTCAATATAAGTCAGCGACAAGTTATTTCACTCAGCATCTATTCCTGTCCTCCTCTCTGCTCCGCTGGCGTTCAGTTCTTACCTGATCCGTGGTCACTGCTGCTGCTCTTTTGGCTGAAGCTCCTGAACAGCGTTGTGACGTCGTCTCCCAGGACGCTGCAGCAGTTCTCTATGAGGAAGCGAACGAGCTCACACACCTGCAGGGAGAAAACATTACGGGGTTAGAGCAAGAACACTTTTCTTTGCTTCACTGCAGCAGCTGCTGACCATTTGTTTTCATTGTTATACAGCTGGACAAAGATGTAATTCTGTTACTGTTTATGCAGAACTTCATTTGCTGAGGCAATTCCTCCGAGAACCAGCCAAAGTTCTGCAATAATTCAGCAAGCAAGTTTCTAAATTTCTATGTCGGCACTACATGTTGAGTAAACTGGAAGATTTGCAAAAACACTCACACACACACAAAATGGCATCATTATATTTGCACCGCCTGGTGAACATTTTGACATTAACTGCGTATGATGGCGCCCCGAAAAACACTGCAAATAAAACTAGTCTGTAGTTTTTTTGTGTTGTTGTCTGCTGACCTAAATAACTACATAGTACCAGCTCCAAACAGCTGTCAAAAGTTTCTGCTCATGTGTCCTATATTATCGCTGTGAGAAAAGTTTGTTTGTACCGATGTCGACCTCCCAACTATAAGAGTGTTTGCATTCCACAGACCAAGAAAACACCAAACTCCTTCTTCCCAGTCCTGGTTTATGTCCTGATAATAAGATATGACATCATGTATTAGCTTTATCATTTTTTCAAATGCTTGTTCAATGCAATGTTTTTGATAGTAGCTTTTCTGAAAGATATTGCCATAGAGGGAATGATACATTTTGCATATGGCTTCCAGAACTATATGTCCAAGTCTTGAGAGCAGGCACCACATCCAGTTTCAAAACGTGCCGACAGCGTCTGTGCATTTTTTTTTTTTCTTTTTGGAATCAGTCCTCAAACAAATCGCTGTACTTGGCTGAAACCACCAACTAAGCAGACAAAATTTACTGAACACACAAGACGCGCCTGTGACACAAATAGTCGATTAACGCCACGGCCACTCACAAACGCTGGAGTCATATCCACCCACATTTCAGTGGAAAGTTTCCACTAAAATCATCCTGGTGAGTTTATAATTTGTTTTTCCTCTGACACCGTGGAGAACACAGTGAGGACAAACACACTTCAGGGCTTCCCTCTTTGTTTGTTTGTTGGGCCAGATGTTGTCTGTTCGTATCTGCATGGTGTCCATATGACTCAGTGATAGAAGAAGAGTCCATCTGGATGAACCGTGCACAACCAGGCTGCACTGTGAAGTATTTCAAGCGTTAAGAGTCTTATTGTAAAAAAAAACAAGTTTAAAAAAAAGGGTGATGACCTAACTTAACCTGTAACCACTTCAATTAAAATCTTGTTTCAAGAACGTTTCCTTTTTCTACTACAACTTCACATATGTTCAGGATACTGACAGTCAGTTCTTGTTGATTTTTATCAGAAACAGGTTGAAATTATTTCCGGTGCATTGTGTTTTTTTGGTTTGTTTGTTTGAATTCCAAAAAGTCTGATAATAGACAATAGAAAAAGTAGCACAGATGGTCCTTTAATTTGATTTGAATGGGACTGTACAAACAGTACTAGAACAGCACTAACAGGAAGCAGTCAGTGGTCAGGCAGTTGAGTAGCTTTTAGCAGATTTTCCAATTTGGCTTTAAAGCTTTTCAAATGCACTTATAATTCTTCATGTCCTCTGGTAAGGCAGCCCACAGAATACTGACTGCCCAAAAGAGCGGAGCGCAGTCCCTTACAGAAGATATCCTTCAGGATTTTCTCCAAAAGAAAATTGTTCACATTTTACCTGACAATGATGGGAAACAAGAGCTGTATTTACAGAGTTATATAACTTAATGAGTTCCACAGTAGTTTCATTCGAGCAATCTGGGACAGTTAATCCCCCCCAACAACTGTTTCCAGAGCGCAAACGCAACATTAACCTTCTGGCTTCATATCCTCTGTGTGTACCCTCTCTTCAGATACCAAATGTACTAATGACTGCTGTATGAAAGCCCTCAGGCCACATTTTCCTTGGATTATGGGTAATACTCAATGCTGCTATCCATAACCTGCAGTGACAGTTAGCATACACTTACACAACAAGCGAGTATGAATTACAAATCTGTCTGTGATTATTCCTCATTGCCTCTAAAATAGCCGACACTAATAAAATTTGCAGGTAGATTACCCACAGCTGCTGAGTCGTGGTATGTGCAAACATTACGACATCGTTTTCATGAGTCACTTCAGTGATTTTCATCAGGGGGAGGATGAAACTACCCAATCACTTTAAAGAGCATGAACCGGTTTGTGAATACAGGTGAGATATCTTTACCTTTAGATATTGTTCCTACTCTGTCACACTGTGTTATCAGTGCACAGTGGATTGTCTCATTCCTGAAGAACAGCAAATCATTGACAAGCATTTTCAATGTAATAATGTTTATCAATAGTAAACGGTCATTGGTGTCAATTATATAATCTGTGCTTCACGGATTTAGTGATTTGTAGGTCAAACGTCTATGTGTCTTAGATGGTACAGTATTTTAGGTGTTTAGGTTACATAACTATTGTTTCAACTGCATTTCCATGTGACCCTGACGAGGATGAATTTCTATACGAAGTAAGAGAACACTACAAGATATATCTCACTAAATTACAGGCCGTTTTACTTCCTTTCCTTTTTCTTTACATAGTTTTCACTCTTTCCCCTCCTCTTCCCTCTTTAGTTTTCTACTCCACCTTCTTATCTGCCCCATTTAGTCATTCTCCTGCCCTCCTTCAATCGCTCATTCAGCATTCCTCACTGTCAGTGAGAAAGAGAACTGCTACGTGTTGCAGAGCACTGTTGCAGAGGAGCCTGTGGGCATCCAGCACACTTTCACTCCTCCATCAACAGCCCATTCAAAACTGCCCCTTCTACTTTAACTCAGTAGGATGTTATCTTAAGCGCTCTCTCAGCATTCAGAAAGAATTCAGCCGTACGCTGTAAAGTATTTGTGTGCAGTATGAATGCAGGTTGATGGTGAACAACTGCCACAGTATACAATAGGATACAATAGGAGACACAGAGCGTATACACTATCTGTACATGTGCGTGGGTGTTTGCTTGAATTGAGAGATGTCACAGCTGTGTGTTAGTTGGTCATTTCTGAGAATTTCTGAGGTCATTGGTCAACCGCATCACACTTCTGTTATTTCCTCTACTGGATACTGTGTTAATGTAAAAAAGTCACTTTTATTAAAAAACAAAGCAGAAGCAGTTTGGTCCAGCTCAAGAGAAAAACAACTTCCTTTTGAATGATTTGTCTCTCTGTCTCCATCTTAAGTAATACACAAGCTAAAGCTGTATTTACCCTCTGAAACGTTTCGCCAAAAACATTTAAATTATATGCTGCATGAAAGAGGCAGCGACACAGAGACTGAATTGGGCAACACTGAGCTTTCACGTGTCTCCAAGACAAGGTTGGAAACTAGCCATTACACGGCCAGGGCCCCACGCTGGTTTAAATTGGCCCCTGGCTCCAACCACAACGCGGGAAATGTCGAAATCTCACTTTGTTATTTTTTAACGTTTTTTCCCAGAAAAAAGGCCGCCTGTGCTCGGGCTGCAGTGCGCGAGAGGGAAAGTGTTATCAGGGGAGTATTTGTGAAAGAGATATTTAGGTATTTGTGGCTGTTGAAGGTATTTGTGTGTGTGTGCGTGTGTGTGTGTGTGTGTGTGTGTGTGTGTGTGTGTGTGTGTGAAGAGAGAAAGTGGAGTGTTTCAGCGACACAGTTTTTCACTAAAGCACACACTTGGCCTCAGGATTCTGTAGGAAATTCTTTGCATGTTTTCTCAATGAACCTCAACCACCTCAAGTGGGCGCACATACACACACACACACACACACACACACATTTGAAAAGATAAGCAAACCAGCCACCCACTGAGATTATGTGTAACTCTATTACTGTGATTTTACAAATGGACCACAAATCAAAAAGCTTTGTATGCTTTACGTCTTAGCGACTACACAATAGGCTCTGGTGGACGGGAGGGGGCTTCCTCTGTGGGCTCTGGCTGCAGCCACTGCTGAGAACTTGAGTCAGTTCAGGTTAACGTGGCTTGCTGAGATGTGTGGGAGGAAGACTGAGCAGTGTTAACCCCGCAAAAATACGAGAAATTCTATGTCAGGAAAAAGAACTGTCATATAACAGATAAAACTAGTTTCTGATTCGCTGGCTGCCTGTCAATCAAATATCAAACTCTCCACAGTGATTGGGAGTAAATGGTTTCCAGTCTGACAAGCGCTTACGTGTGCATGTGAACATATATGCGCACACACGCTTCATTCGTGTCATTAACATCGAAATGCCTCGACCCGCCTGTCTGTCTGGTCACACGTGTTTCATACATCACAGCAGCACGCACACACTCGCACTGACGCAGTTTGCTTCCACTGAAATGTTAGATTCCTCAGCGTTTGCACGCTGTCTCAGCAAGTCTCTCAACACACACACGCACACACACACCAGCTCAGGGTGTTGTTCAGGTTGACATGTTGGGAAACACATTCATTCGCTTTCTTGCCAAGAGTTAGATAAGAAGATTGATATCACTTGCATGCACGTATGTTCAATGCAAAGCATATTTCCTCAAATTGAGATTGAATTATTAGCTGGCGCAATCCATCTGTGTTCATCCTCACCTTCTTGGTGCCCTCCCCCTCCATCTCGGGGGTGCTAGGTGCTGGAGACCAAAGCATGCTGGGAGCGATGCAGACGGACAGGTTGAAGGCGTTCATCTGGTTGTCGTGGGCATTGCGTTGGATACATTGCAGCACAGCGATCACATGTCGCAGCAGAAGCAGGTTCTCGCTGGGCAGGAGGTGGAGCAACCTGAGATGAGACCACAAAACACATCCTCAAACACTTTGTCGCTGGTCCTTGTTCTCACAGTGTGTGAGAACTCTTCCTTTATTAATAATTAAATGAAAAAAGGGTTATAATGATGTGTGTAAGGTGCTCATGAGAGAGAGAAAGAGACAGCAACACATCGTACATTATTATTTGAAAATTAGCAGTATGATTTTGGCAGTAAACATTTTAGGATTTGAAGAGAGCGTTCTTACCTCTGGACAGCTTGCATCCTCTCCTCTCCACCCTCCCCTTCTATCACATCCATCCACTGGTCATACAGATCCACACACAGCATGCTGCCTGGAATGTTTCGCAGAAAGTCCTACAAAAAAAACAATGAATGAATGAACTGAGATTTATTTTTTAATTGATTTATTTATTTTTGTGTGTTCCGGTTGGATGATTTTCAAACATTTTTTTGTCCTCTGTTCTTTCTTAAAAAGAGGACACTGAGTTCATCTTTGAGTCTAATAAATGCAGAAATCTCCAACGTACAAACGCTGCTGTGTTTGTTTCATCTTGGATTCATGCAACATTTCAATCTTCAATCTTGATCAGGTATATGAACAACAAACCTGAGAAAAGTTCTAATATATTCTTTTTAAAGTTAAATAAATAATGACGTCAAATCAAAGAAATGAGGCCATCTTGTGCACGAAACACCTCGAGGATTTAACAGAAATAGCCATCGAGGAAATGAGGTCAAAATAAAATATGACTCTGTCAAATGCAGACAAAGCAGCAGAACAGACACACAGTACATCCTGAATGGGAATTAAAGGAACCCTTTAACAACATTGTGCCCGCACTGTATAAAATAATTTAAATAGACAGATAAAAGACATCGATGTTACTGTATCTCTACTTTAACACAGGATTGGCATTGACGAACGTTCTGTCATTGGACTGTTTCGTCTCAGGTGAGGCACAATCAGTCTCCATTGTGCAGAGACAGGTAAAGCCCAACAAAGAGTGGAGATGAATCAGCTCTGTATAAAACTCCGAACAGCTCAGCTGCTCCCTGGATGCCCAACGCTACGGTGGCTGTTCAGCCTGGGTGCTGAACAATGAGCACCTTGTGTGTTTGTGTGTGTGTGTGTGTGTATGTGTGTGACTGGCAGCCTGCCTGGCTGTGCAGAGACAGATTATCCTGTCTGGACTTATGTGACTTTGGACGCACATCACTCGTTCCTGCTTTCTGTTGTCTGGTTTCAAACCAGTGAGACAGGGGCAGAGCTGTAATGTGGTTGAATGTGTGTGTGTCTGTTACCTTGAGGACAGCAGCGATGACAAACACAGACTGGTGTGTGATCTCCGGGTCCTCTGTCCCACTGTCCAGCCTGTCCCGAAGTTCCCGGCAGGCTTTGGCCCCAGCTGACCGCCTGAAGATGCCCCGTGTGTACGGCCCCTCCAGATACAGGAACACCAACATGTCCTGGAGGGAACCGGGAGATGTGAGGTTACCCACAGGAAGTCTCTTCACGTGATCTTTCTAGAAAATATTCTGAATGAAGCAGGGTAACTCTGCATGTTTGGACTTTCTAAAAGGGCATTTGTTGCCGAGGTCAAAGTCTGACTTGCTTATTCAACAGATTGGAGTTTCACTTCTCTATTATGTCCATTATTTATTTCGAGTCAAGTCAAATCAACTTTTTTGTCAACACTGCCATATGTACAAGACAGAGAATGGAAGTATTGTTTCCCTCGTATCTCTGGTACAAACAAGCAATAAACATGAAAACATAATCTCCAAAAAATGAATCTACTTCCCCATACTACTTCTCCCATTCCCCAAATATACCCCAAACCATCCCGTGACCCCTTTCAAACAGGGTCCTGACCCCTCCTGCTGGCTTTCGTGACCTGCACTCAGCTCACCATGACAGGCTTGGGCAGGCCGTGGTCTGGAGAGCAGACAGAGCTCAGGGGTCGTCCGAACAGCCGTCCCTGAGTGGGGGAGAGTGAGGTCGGAGACAGGGGCAGGCTGTCCAGCTGTGTGTTGGAGCCTTTCCAGAAAGGCCAGTTGATCAGAGACCTTTTTCTCTTAAAAGACTTCTGCTGACCAGGCTCTGCGGGGAGAGAGAAGAGGAAGAGGTGAGCTGCAGTTTCAGACGCTTGAGCAATGCATGTTGAAGTCACTGGAATGCAACTGCAAAACTAAAACCTATGTAATGATTTTGAAATATGTATTACATGATATTTAGACTAAAAGTTGCAGACATTGGACTCCATTCACATGAATGCCCGGTCTGTCCACAAAATTTCAGCCTAATAATCACACCTAAAGATGTTTATGTGACACAGAAAACACAGAGGGATACTGTTTAAGAGAAAGACACCAACAAGACAGCGACAGAACTAAAGAAGAAAGAACCACTGATTCACACATATGCAGACATGCCCTCAGGCTCGAGAGCAGCATTTAAATTGAAGTTTGTGTGTGCTTTTGTGTGTGAAAACATATGCGCATGTATGGGGCTCTGTGTGTGTCTTCAGGCTTGTGACTGTGTGTTCCTTGTCAAGTGTTTGCTTCGTGGTGTCGGGTCACAATGTCTACCTGTGCTGTTTGTGTTTAAAGTCTGTCTACATCTTCTCTATGACATAACAGCTCAGTGTGTCTCCGCAGTTACGAAACTGCGTACTGTGTGTGCGCTGAAGGACGTTAACGAGAATGAACAGCAAACATTTAGTGTCTGGTCTGATCTTGATGCAAATTGACTTCAAGTGAGTGTGACGAGAAACATTAATCAACGTGACTTTAAAGACACAACTGTAAGGAGACTTTCTAGATCGAATAGAGTACGGATAGCTGTTATAGAGTAGTTCTGAAAATCCATCCATGCTTTTTCTGTAACCGCTTATAAGGGTCATAGACTCTATCCCAGCTGGCATTGGACAAGAGGTGCAGGACAAGTCTTCAGCTCATCACAGGGAACATAGAGGAACCATTCACACTCATTTATTAGCAGCAACCATTAAGATAATTTATGAAGCAAAGATGACATAACATTTGACAATGTCAGCTTCGGGTCTGGGAACTTGTAATGGACAATAAAGATAAAAATGATTATCCAAAAAAATATTCAATAAAAGATCAGCACTATTGTGGTACTTTGTGATAACTCTAAAATGCCTCTAAGACCTCATGCTGACATCTGTACAATTGCAAACCCTGCAGTAAATCTTTTAAAGGGTCATTGTAGTGATATGTAATCGTCGCAACTTTGATTTGCCAGCAGTCATGAAACGATAACATTTATGTTTATTAAGCAATTGTTATTTGTATCCAAGGGTGGAACTCCCTTAATAAACCAAATATTCTTTCATTGGGTGGAGGACCCAGCAACCCACAAGGGCCCAATAAATATGTGGCATACCTCACATAGAATTCATTATTTAACGATGTGCCGTGGCGTCATGCCCAAATACACTCTGGAACAAAGTTCAACAGTAACAGAATTTGTCGGCCTGCTCTGGCACTTCTCAGCAGGCCTTGACATCATCAAGAAAAACATGACCTCGCTGTAAATCAGGTGTTACATCAGTACAGCTTTCTGGTCAGGCAACTTCTTTTTGAGAGAGTGGATGAGGAAACAGACAGACTACTCGCTGACTGGGTGGGCAATGTCATCTTACTATGATGGAGAATAAAACACAAACTCTAAGAGAGTCTAAGGCTGGGCAAGACTTTGTATCATTGTACATTAATTAAAAATTAAAAACTATTAAATTAAAATTAAATTAAATTAAATATCCATATATATATAATATTTGGATATTTAATTTTTACAATGATCTTCAGTGTTTAGTGTTTTAGAACAAACTGACGATGCTAGAGATGCCAGTTGCAACACTGCAGTGTTGTCCTCCGCAGCTCCAGCGGATGAACCACTTTGGCTTCTGTATTGTGTATTTTTGTGAACAATGGTTATCTAACTTGACAACAGGCAGACTATTGAGCACTGACAAACCAGCATTATGGAAAATCCTAGGATTTGTGGCATAATTATAGTTTGAGCTGGACTGGATATCAAACTTTAATACTCCTCTGGTGCCGAGTGAAAAGTGTTGAGAGCACACACTGACAGCTGTCATGTGCGCAAAGGTGACACTAAATGCTTCCTTTTATTTTAAATATTAGTTATCATATGACCAAAAAAAAGTTTCCTTTCTGCTTTCAGAGAAAGTACCACAACAGGTCAACGCTTGAATTTGGAAACAGTGCATTGTTAGTTTGAATCAACCACTGTGTTAAATTGGTGTTTTAGTGTGCAGTACGCTCTTAAATTACCGATCACCTTTGTCCTGTAAGGCCTCTTTAGTTCAGTCAGAACTTGAATGTTAGAGAAGTTCCTGTTGGTGCCTTGGGTTCCCTCGAATCTGCCACAAATGCTCATTTCAAAGATGTATCACACTGCTTCCTCACATACAGTCCAGCAAACTCTAGAAAATGGAGTGTGAAAGATTGTCCAGATACGCTTCAAGCAATGTCATAGTGACAAACTTTTATCAGCCTTGTTGGAGAACTTACTCGTAGCAGTTCCCAGATTTCCTTCCAAACCTTGTTCTTTTCATAAAAAGGGTGCTGTGGATCGTATAAAATGTGCCGCTTCTCAATCACGGTTTCTGGCACAAAGCCCTCCAAAGGCCTGAAGGCAGACTTCTCCAACATGCCCAAGTTGACTGCTGACTAGCCTCACATAGCCTCTCCACACAACTCATCTTCTGCTACAGCTAATGCTTGACAAAAACAGATATTTGTTACACTAGCTTTCAGGTTGGGTGTGAGCGATTAGGCCTCCATGGCGGTAGGGTTGGAGCGATTATGTAAGATGCTGTTATGCTGGAGGCGAAGGAATCTGAAGCAAAGCTTGCGGTTGGCAAACTGAAGCCTCCTTGACTGGAAAACACACTTTTTCTCCTCAACTTGTTTTCCTCTAAACCTCATCTCCTCCTTTTTCCATCCTGGTTTCTGTATCCCCATTATTCGTCCTTGTTCCTGTCCGCCGTCCTCTTGTTTTTCTTTCTTCCCCTCCTCCTCATTTTTCTGCCTCTCTCTCTTTTGAGGTCCCCTTTTCAGTCTCCCTCTGTAAATTCTTCCCTTTCTATCTGTTACAGTGTGTTGTTTCTCTTTCCTTCACCTACGTTGACCCCCAGACTTACTCAATCGCTGTGTCATCTCTTTTTACTTTCCATCTTCCTATTCTCACACTCATCCATCCCTTCTGGGGTTTCTTCCTCTTTGTCCGTCTGATGTTTTTCTTATTTTCAAACTACGTCTCTCCTAACCCCTGCTGTAACCCCTCGTCCGCTAAAATCTACTTTCCCACCGTTCTCCTTGACTCCTTTTCTTCTTGTTCACCTTCTGATTTACCCTCAGATGACGACTTTCTGTGTCAAGATCGAGCGCAAACAAAGTAAAAAGGTTTCTGTAAGTGAAACAAATTCAGAGGAAGTACTTTCTGTTCTGCATTAATACTTCTGTATCCTCATATTTCTTTTTGTGGTTTCAGAGAGAATTAGATTTGTGGATGGATTCTTGACACAGACCAACCATCTACTTTAAAACCTCAACTGTCCTGAAAAAAATGTATATCTTTCACAGCTCTTTGTCACAGCACATACTTACTGCTCTTACTTTATATGTCTGATGCAGAGAAGTCCATAAGTAGATACAGATTTTTGTTTGAATTTGTTTGTTTGTTTGTGTCTTTGCAATACACCTACTACTAATAATCTACTGATACTACTGATATAGTTATGTGAAGTCACCAACATAAAAAGTTGCTTTTCTTTTTTAAATATCTTTACTTATGTTCTGGATATGTCTCCATGTGACCTCATGAAAAGTGTCTGACCCTAAGTAAGGGAACTATAATCCGGACCAGCTGTCTTACCTATAAGTGGCACCTGCCCCGGGGCAACCTTGCTGGGTTTGAGGATAAACTGGCACTGGGTGTCTGGGGGGAGACACTGGTCCAGCAGCAGCACCCCTGGACAATCTGTGGGACTCGTTGGATCCCTCCCTGCTCCTACTCCCAGTCCTCCACCGCTGCTCCCACCATCCCGAATGTGGCTCATCTTAATGCTGAAGGGAAACTCGTGGCCTGAATGAGAGGTCAATGTCCAGAGGTTAGAGGTCATGGCTCTGTGTATGTGCAGTTTGTGCATCTGATAAATTAGGGTAGAACTTATGCTGTGTAGCGATGAATCAGCAGTACTCAGTTGGGATGTGAAGAATTCAGTGAGAACTTCAAGAACAAAAGAAATACCACTGTGACAAAAGACTAAGTGCTCTGAAATGCTCCCAGATGTTTGAGTTTTTGGTGTCCTGTTGATGCCTGAACAGTAGTGACTTACACTGTGGGTATTCTCTTCCTGGTTTTTCAAAATATTCACCATGGGAGGGATGAGACAGGAAGGTTTTTTGTTTACTTAATGAATTTAAGAAGTAATTGCACACTCTTTCTTTTACACATGCACCATTGGAGGTGAAGTGCTTTTTGTTCAGACTGCTTAAAAAGGGAGAGTCTTAAGAGAAAAGAGTAGTTTGTTCTTATGTTCTTTTAAACTTTTGGGGTCCGAGCAATTACCCATGATTACATTGATACGGCCATTGATAGGACCCCACAGGGTTCAGAAAGATTTTACATGATGTCTTTGAAAGGTGGGCTCACCGATGAGAGGGTATGGAGGATCGTCCTTACTGGAGCTCACCCACAACCGGTGGTCTTTAACACAGCCCTGGAGAGGGAAAAAGGACAGGTTTACCAAATTGATTTTACATTTTAATGAAAAATGCCACTTCTTTTACCTGCCAAGGTACAAAATTACAGATGTATAAATGCTAATTCGTTTTAACACCGCCTCAAAGTATAATCAGTGGATGTAGAGCCGATTATCTTGCGTACTTACCGATATTCCAAACTGGAGCAGAGCCATGCGAATGACATCAGTGGTGCTGTCAGTGTTGCTGACCGCAAGTGTCTTGGCCTGGTGGAAACATTTTAGAAACATTATGGAAATATCTAGTTGTTTGTATGTTGCATAAATGGTAGCCCTGCTCGTTACCTATAATTACCCACTTAAGGACAGACTAGGCGATCAAACATTATTCATGTTTGTGCTGATAGCAGCAATAAAAATCACAGAGGGAAGAACATATCTTACATATGCACAATTTCCAATATCCTTCGCAAATATCTTCAGAGGAATAGTCTTAGGATCGTCCTTCTCTTTTCCCTCAGTTAGCCGGCTGTGTGTCGGGGAAAAACAAAGGAAAGAGGTCAATGTTAAAATAAAAATAGCATTTGGATAGTTTGGAAGTTTATTCAGCGCTGTGATATGGGAGACTAACATTTGGAGTTAATGCCAGCATGCAAAATATCAACGAAATATCTAATCTTTTCTGTCCCGTGAGGAAAATTTGATTTGCAACATGAACTATGAGATAAAATCCCAAAACAAACCGGAGGACATAGCATGGAGTAAAACCAAACATTTACCTTTTGATGAGTGCCAACCATTTGTCCTTGTGCTCCTCAGAGCTGAAGAAGAGTAAAGAGAGAGATACAACATATTTAGAGGAAATCATGTCAAAAACAGTTTTTTCCTCTGTTATGCAACTCCTGCTGGCTAAAACCGCAGACTTCACCCCGAGCTATGACTGGATTCCTGTTGATGGAAAATGTAATGAGTGTGTGTGAACGAGTACGTATGTGTGTATGGCATTGACGAAGGCGCAGATACACAGTATATGATTGTATTTGTATGTGTGTTGCAAGTTTATGCCTGTTGTGCGTGTGTGGTTATCTACTCCAGCCTTACTTACTGCGGTCGGACTGAGTAGCTTTACGACTGGGAACTGCATTCACGCTTAAGGGTTTAGGGATTTTGTGGTTGCGGGTTGAGTTTTTAGTTCTCTACCATACTGTGCATTAGCACCTCAGAACATAGTGTACTTTGGAGCGACTGAGACAGAAATTATGCTTACTGTGCTTGAAGTGAATAACTATCATGCAATGTGAGCAGATGTACCAAATGAACTTATATGAGAGGAAATTAAGTGATCTCAAATGTGAAAACTCGTTTATGTTGTACTGTGTGTGTGTGTGTGAATGTGAGTACCTGAAAGAGGCCACACAGTTGCAGGTGGGCCAGCCCATGACAAAGCTCCTCTCTGGGTTGGTGCTTCCTTCACATACTTCCTCAATGCAGCTAGCCGTCCACATCTCACACACTCGGACTTGGGCCTTCACCTTAAAATGAGTTGGAGACCTGCAGAAGACACAGGGTGATGCATTAAGCTAGACTAGACTAAATTAGCTCTGACTAACACTAAACTAAATGTAATTGTACATCTGACCAAAAGTCCAAAACTCAAAGATCTTCAATTTACTATGATAAGAAACAGAAAAGGGAGAATCTTTATGTTTCTGATAAGGACATCTTTACTAGACACTCCAGAAATAAGGCTAGGAGAATCATTAAGGATCCCAACTACCCAGATAATGGCCTTTCTCCCTGCTGCGATGAAGATTCCAGATACACCAGGCCAGCACTGAGAAGACCACTAGGAATCTAAATGAGGACTGGGAGTGCACCTTAAAATACTATTATTGTTATTATTATTATTATTAGTTATGTAGCTCCATTAAGATTTCATTATTTCTATAATAGCAATTGAGTTTTTTGAGTAGATTAATAATCTGCCAATCAGCCAATCAATAAAACAATAAAATCAGGAGAAATCTGTGTATGACAGAAACATTGCAAAAGAAAATCAGTGAAAGTTGCATTAAAAACCTTCAAGACTCTTATCAAGGGGTTCCACAAGGAATAAATTGGGGTCCCCTACTGTTGCAATCTAACTTTTAATTTTCCTCATTTAACATTTTTCCACAAACCTCTAACACATAGCAGCTCTTCGGGAAATGCTTTAGATAAGAATTATAAAAAGATCAAGCTATTTTCAGCATTTTAAGACAAGCATGCTCAGTAGAAGTGTATTTATCCACTAGTACGTCTGTGATTACAGAGGGAAAAGCTCCAAATGCATGCATGTGGCATACACACACGCTCTCCCTGCTTGTACACACACAAACACACATACACATCACTTAATTTCTTTTCTCTCTCTCTTTTGTCAAACACACACACACACACACACACACACACACACACACACACACCAACACATTCCTTTAACTCACCCTATGTTCAGCCACAATGTAATAGTCAATTATAGTGTATACTCTGTTGGAAGGGTCAGCTCCGCCCACTGGCACATGACCACAGAGGTCCCGCTGCGTCTGCATTGATGGGTGTGTGTACAGTAAGTACATAAGTACACAGAGCAGAACTTTGTTCTATGTCTGTGTGTTTTTATGTGTGTGTTAGTGTGTGTATGTGTGTGTTTGTGGACTTCAAAAACTTAAATGAGCTCTATTTTTGAATCTGTGTGTGCTGCAGTTTGTGCAGTTTGTGGGTGGGGAGCTCCATACTGTAGGCCCGAGGCAGGCCACTGTGGCTTTGATCTGAGCCAGGCTTCATATGGATTTAATTGGCTGGGAAATAATTATATACTGGGGAGAAAATGTGGCAGGGAGAAGTGAAAGAAGGGAGTAAGGGAAGGAGAATTCAGGGAAAAATAGAAGAAGGATGTCACTCCATCCTGTACAAACTTTTTTCTCTCTCTCTGCTTTAGAGAAACAAGGAACAGATGAAACATTGCTTCGTTGTCTCAAATTCGTTTCACTTTATTTTTTCCTGTTTACGTCTCCCTGTCTCAATTTTCCATCTCCCTCTCGCTCACACAACCACATAAACATATACTCCTTCATTCTCGCTGTCATTTCACAAAGACACACAGAAGGGAACTCACTTGGCCTTGGCGACGAGCAGTGTGTCGGTGAACAGGAAAAGGTGTCTGTCCTGGGTCTGCAGGCCTGTCTTCAGTTGTGTTTGAGCATGGCCCAGGAACTGACGGCCTGGACACTCAGCCAGGAAGGCCTGGACAAGGGGACAGGACTCGGGGCTGACTGGTGTCAGGCAGCTTTCCCTGGGAGACAAAATCAAGAGACGCAAACAATGAGATATACTATCGATCCCCAAAGGACAAATGAGTGGTCGGGATGTGTGAAGGCGTGCTTCTGTTGTGATGTGATGTGGTTCATTGGATGTGGTTGGTCTCAAATTCAAGTCAGTTTTATCTTTATAACAATACCACAAATTTGTCTCAAGGGGTTCCCAGGATGGCCAAACAACTACCACGAAATGCTTAATAAGTGATACAATACAACTGACCAGTGACTATCAGAAGAAGCCCGTGTAGCTTCTTAATGAGAACGTGCAGAAGACATTATTGAACTATTATGAACACTGAAGAATGCGTTTACCAGGGTAGGGTTAAAAACCTTGAACAATTTTTATTTAGTTTAATTAATTCCAGTGTTTTACTGTGCTCTATTAGCACTGGGGGAGTTTCCAAACTCTTTCAGAGAGTGGAATAATAATACGGCAGCACGCATGAAACTAAAACACATGAGACCCGTGAAGCCAACTTGGAAAACTGCAACTGCAACTGTGAAAATAAAACGTCCAAACAGTTTTTGTAGTCTAATTAAATGGAACATTTACCTCATTATTTACTACATTTTCTTCACTGATTTCTCACATTTGCAACCACACACAAAGTCAAACATCATCAGGAGAATAAATATTAGATTTTTGGACTTGCAGTCGTGTATTACTATCTGCACGTTTGAAAACTGCACAAAGATGACTCTAAACAGCTACTAACTTCTACTATTATTTGTGAGGTAAATAATGAAATTAACGGTTCATCCAAAACTCTTGTTTGTCTTGTCTCTGTGCCTCGTCTTTTGTTTCCCCCTTTTTATTTTCTCCTTTCTTGCTTTGTAACTATTGTTCTGAAAAGTTATTTCAAGATATTTTCTTCCTTTCTTGCTAGCGACAGTAATCTCTTAGAATTCCGTTTGAATTCAAATTGTCTATCTTGTATCTGTTTTCCTGTCGATGTGTGCCAGTGATGGACTGATGAAAACAGTGGGGGGATTTCTAGAGGAAGAGGAAATAGTTTGAGGGCTCCATCCTTTCCTGTTTACCCTCCACAACCAGATAAAAGACTTAAAATCTCCACTTGCGCGCACACACACGTACACATTTTCTATCTCTGTCACTGCCTTTCTGTCTCTTTTATGTACACAAACATGAACACACACTGTCTGCTCTCACGCATGAACACACCCACCTCTAAACATAGCTTCATGTCTACTCTTACACATGGACATCCTTGATACACACACAAACACACACATTTCCCCTTCAAGAAAGCATACAGTTGTACTCCAAGTCGTCATACACCGAAATCCTGCAAGCTACAGTGCGTAAGTGATGGTTGTGATGGTGGTTATGTAATTAATTAACATCAACTGCACTGCAGTGCTTCTCTTTTTGTCAGTCTTTGTGTGTTATCCAAAAATAAATCCAAAGGGGGCTGAGTGAATTCAATTAAAAGCCACGAATGTGGCCAATAATGCGTTGATGCTCGATGGGACCAGGAGTTGAAAACTCTATGCAACTATCCTGTGAAAAATGTGTAAAGGAGGATATGACATGATGTTCAAAACAATTACAGAATCAGCTACAGCTATTGTTACGTGAGAAAGCAAAAAATGTTTCATGTGGCATATCGTACATAACTCGTGCTCCCTTCCATGGCTATAACTTAAACTTTTCATTCTTACTTTGTCAAGGACGCAGCAACAACCTGTAAATCCTCATTTTTGGTGTCAACTCTTTCAGCATAGTTATTCTGTGACAGGACTCATCCAAAGTTCAGAAAGTTTAAAATGAGCCTTCTCTGTCCTTGACATTCAGCATCAAAGCTCAGCATCTATCAGATCTCTCAACATGGCAGCCACCGCTCTCTTAATGTCGTGTCACATGCCACCTCAGGAGGACAGCACAAGGGTAAAAGACCACCGCAGACGAACTTTGGGAGGTTCACCATTATGAAGCATTAGTCTCTTTCTTCATCAACACATCCTCCTCTGTTCTTATTGTCCAGGCAGAACCAGGAAACGTTCCTGTTGGCAGAGCCCACACACACACACACACACACTGATACAAACCTTCCTGTAAAGCCCCTTTCACATATCGTTGCCTCTCAAAAAAGACAACATCTTCCGTATTCACCACACATCCCTCCCTCCTGAATGTAAGATTGACAGCTGAGCCAGCCGTCCTTTGAATGTGACGGACGAGCAGCTAATGGCTCCATTGTACGTCATGTGATGTTGATAAATTGAGTGCTCAGGCTGCCCGCGAATACATGGACACATTTGTTAAGGCACAGCACTGAAGGGGGGAACTGTTGACTTTTTAGAACACAATAAGGGGCTGGTGTACAATGAACCACACAACACAGCATACTAATGTCCCAGCATGAATAATTAAGCGGCACTGGGCATGATCTAAATATAAAGGTGATCAGCATAAATCACAGAGTAAATCACATGTTTCTCCACCTTTAGACAGCCGATGAGGAGAAGAATAAGAAAAGAACTACAAGAACTAAAATCAAGAACTACAAAGTTGTTGCATGCTATGACTAACTACCAGTCATCATTGACTGAAGTGATGTCATTTAAAAAAAAAAAAAAAAAAAAAACTTCCAGAAACAGAAGTGAAACTTGACTCAGGGGTGAGCTGCTGTCTCACACACACACACACGTCTGATTCACAGAGTGCTTAATGATTTAGGGTTGTGTGGAGGCTGGAATGAGAAAGATAAATAAAGTCTTAGTCATGGACACTATCATCAGTGAGACACCTGTAAGCGTACACCCTGAGGACAACAGCTGGACAAACAGCTGCAACTTTCTCCTCGTCCTCTCATCCCTCTTTCCTCCCTTAGCCTATTTTCATCTCGCGCCATCACTCATTCAACAGATTTTCTCTCTCTTTCTCATTCAGTTTGGTTTTTTTCAACATCAAAACCCTAATGCACTCCATGGCCTTACGTAACGTCACCTCGGACGTCAATTGGTCTGCCCAGATCGAGCAGGCCGACTCCCTCAGGGCAGCGATGACATGCACTTATGTAACTCTGCCCATCTGCTCAGTTTTAAACCTGAGACGAACTCCGTGTGTCCGTATCATCTCTATCATCCGCAGCTGATTCGGTGTAGCAAATCAGACTGCAGCAATACGACACGTTTATTTTCTAAATGGAGGATGGCATCGCCGGCAGTCTGACCTCTTTCTCTCAGATAAAGGCTGTCCAGACAAGGAGCAATTGACGGCTCAGTGTATGTGTGTGTGTGTGTGTGTGTGTGTGTGTGTGCCTGTTGACATGCAGATTGCAGAAACAGAAACCAGTCTACCAGTACTATCTCTGAAATCCACAGTGGTGGCTTTTGTCCATGACTGCACATGGGATACATTTCTGAATTTCAGTCAAATTATAATTCAATATTTTTTATGTGTTTCTTGGAAAAGAAACAATGAATGAACCGTGGCCCGTTTGTCAAACATGAATAATTCAGTTTTTGTTGCTGATGATTTTCAGCTTTTATTTTATGTGGAGTTATTCTTCTTTAATGGAATTTAAAGATGATGTCACCGTCCCGCTGCCCTGTGTGGGTGACAGGAGAGCACCCTCGCTGTTGCTTTCCCTAACCCTGAGCTGAGTCCAACAGCACCACATCATTTCCATAGGCAAACTATAATGTACTCTCTGGCTGGCACACAATGTTCACACACACACACACACACACACACACACACACACACATACAGGTATACACACACCCACAGAGGATGAGGTCAGAATATTTAAACTCTTTCCTTTTTTTTTTCACTCAGTGACCACGGGGCTTGTAAGCCGTGATATCTTTAGCAGAGCTCATTATTAAAAGCAGGAAATGTCTTTTTCATGAGGTGTGAGCAGCTGTGTGTCATTCCGAAGACCAAAAGTCCTCAAACAATCAGAACGACGACAATCAAACCAAACTTTCTCTCTCTTTTAAAAGCTTATTTTAGATCAGGCTTAGGTTTCAGCTTGAGATCAGAATTGGGGTCAAATAAACAGTAATATCCTGACGTCTATGAAATGTGTGTTTGTCTGAGGAATGGAGGTTGATGTGTGTGTGTGTGTTCACATTCAGGTGGTTTTTGGATTTGTGTGTGACACTTTGTGGTGACACTGTGGCTTATACTGAGTGAGAGTGTGAGGTCAGGGGTGTCAGCCAATCATATGTTTTTGTGCTTTATGTTACAGCCACTTTCCTCCCTGCAGTATACATTTCATTGCCTGAGGTGGTGGTGGTGGTAGGGGCGGCGGTAGGAGGGGACTCCAGTTTGAACCCGCGATACCCTGTACTGTAAGTCTGGAGGCTGAAAGATGAGGTTATACTTGTGGATGAGGTGCATGTGTGTGTGTGTGGAGGTGATGTAAGTGGTTCAGCTGAATGCCAGAGAGCTTTTCAGCATCTCTTTGCCTGATGGGAAAGACAGGATAGAGGGAGCAGAAGAAGGAGTCAAGTCAAAGATGAAGGAATACGCTGTGAAATATACAAAAACTCCCTCCTTCAGCGATGGTTATACACGTTTTTTTTAGGGAACCATCTGTTCGGTTTTGCGGCTGTGCTCTTTTGGTGAGACTTTTATCTTGAAGCTTTCTCATTCATTTCTTTTGTTAGTTATTTTCCTCCCTTTGTAGTAAAGCTGGAGCCAGTGATTTGGAGCCAGTGATGCAACAACGAGGCAGCTACTGCCAAGTGCTGCTGGCAGAACTGATGAAGCCATTAAAACTGTATTAATAAAACAAAACAAAAAAAAATCACTACCATGACCTTGCACCTTCACCTACTGCGAGTCACCTGACCATTATAATTTCACACATATCCATATCCGGACATTAATGAGCCTCTCACACACTCACTGACATGCAAGGTTTTGACCCAAGGTGACCCCCACCGGCCTCTACAACCTCCTGATGAGAGGTTGAAGGTTAAGGGTGACAGCTGAGAGTGTCAGGCTCTGGCTCCATACATCCTGAGACTTGTAGCACACACACACACACACACACACACGCAAATACTGATCAGACTAAATGACTTTCATTCAATAGTTTCCCTCTCTCACTCTCTATCTATGCCTACAAGCTGAACAGCACACACACACACACACATGAATTTGCCCGAGAGCACTGACCCAGTTAACAGTGGTGAGTGTTTCCCTCAGCACTGGTCTAAATGGTCCAGTCTCACACTTTCAGCCTGATCTCCCTCTGCAAACACTAAAAACTGCCACACACGTCCTAAACAGGTCTTGGAGTTTCATCCCCCGGCGTTTGTCCACTGGAGAAATCACGGTGACATAAAAACCTATTTTTTTAAACTCATAATTACTTGATGAGTATTTTGAGGTTTTTCAGCCTGCATCTATACGAAAGTCCACAGCCCTGACGCACCTCAAATCACCTTAAATCTTTTAACTTTCTGTTTCTCTGTAACGAGTCAAAGACTGAAAGGTTCATGAAATTCCCATCAGTTTTTTTTTTCTCTCTAAAATCCCAAACAAGCTGGCATTGGCAAAGATAACACGAGTTTCTAGTAAATAAATACTCTCCCCAAGAGGTTTGTAATGGCTTATTTCCGACCCTGGTAAAGGAAGGAGGGGATTTGTGCGATAAGAGGGTGATGAAAAGCCTGACAGCTCTGGGAGAAGAAAGCATTTAAAGTCTCTGTAAACCATGAATAAGTCAGGCGGGTCAGCCTCTCAGTTTTAAAAAGCCAGTTTGAAACTCATAATCTGTTTGTCCGGCGAAAGTGTACAACGCACAGCTGCTCGGAGGAAGTATGACCTTCCACTTTTTCTGTCTTCAGACAGATTCTCAGTGTTTGTGAGTTTAACCTGCAGCCTCCTCGCTCCACTCTAATCTAATCTATGCTATAACCCACTTAACTCCCCGGGTGTGTGTTTCTGCTGAGAATTCGCTTGAAAACATGAATCAGTGAGTCAATGAATGCTTCAGCAATCTATAAAAAAGGCATTACTCTAAGCCTACGGTGACAAAATGTTGATCAGTCCTTAATAAACTGCAAATAATGAGCCATGCAGAAGCAAATGAAAACTGTATCTGCTCAGAAACTGTGCAGTAAAACTCGTACAGTACAGCATGGTGGTCCTCGACTACAGCGGCTGCATTTTTCTTACTTCATCTACTGAGAGAAATCATTTCTCCTTTGAGGGACGACACGCCAACAATGATGTCAGCACCACAGCAGCAGGTTGTGTGTGTGTGTGTGTGTGTGTGTGTGTGTGTGTGTGTGTTTGCTCATACCTCGATGTGCTTTTCGATCTGGTAAGTGCTTTGCTGATGACCAGCGAGGGAGCTGACTGTCGTCTCTGGGCCAAGGTCTTCATCTTCTGCACAGTTGGAGAGACAGAGGAGAGCGGTCAATGCGAAAGGTGATTGGAGGTGACGGTCTGCACCGTCGCATAATTAATAACATGTCATGTTTATCAAAAAAAGCTCGCAGTCAGCACTGACTGGGGCTGCTGTCAGTCCGGGAAATACATGCAGACAGGGAAACAGACAGAACTCCAGTGTTTGGGTGAGCGATGAGAAAAAGGAGAAGTGACAGCCGTGAAGAGGAAAAAGAGGAAAGAGGAAGAAGGAAGTGGGCTGAATGGTTAATGATGGCAACAGAGACCGAAAGAGACAAATATGTCATCTAGCAGAAGTTTATGATCCCTCATATATTCTCACTGTAACATGATGAAGTGTAAGCTCGCTCGCACAAGTATGACAGGCATCCCTGCAACCACCGCAGCTATTTCAATTAAACCCTAACTTATTTACGACATACCAAAACCATGTGAGCCCTGAATGTGCTTCCACCGACACACATCACACTCATTCAATCTGGAAAAGGGGCTACAGAAATTAAATCAGGCCTATGCCTCCTGAACTCATGTAGCAGTGACTTATGGGTAACAGAATTGGACTCATGTTAGTCAAACTGGCCAGAGAGTTGCGACATCGTGGATTAAAAATGTAAAAAATGAAAAAACGATAAATGTAACAGGATATGCATGATGGGACACAAGACTGAGTGCTTGGAGAAAAGAAAGATGCATCTACTTTACTTTTCTCCAAACATACTTCAGTGTGACAAACCCCGTCCTGACAGAACAAAGTCAAACAAACATCACGCAGATGAAAAGCACACGTTTGCTGTGTCGCTCTGAAATCTCCCCGACGGCTCTTTCATTACACGTTTTGGTCAGTTTAATTTGGTCTACGCTTTGTCCTGGTTTGAGGTTTTCATTGGAAACTGGCCCCGCAAAGTCAGCGATTATCCATACAGATTCCATGCGTTTTGTTTTTCAGGCACATTAGTACATATTTTCTGTGAAAAACAGATCTTGCAGGTGACAGTGAGGTGACGTGCTTGTGTTCTTTCTGTAAGTGTGAGGTGATTGGACGGGAAGCCTGAAGCACTGACATGAAAACAAGTTGATGAAACAGCATCGAGGAGGCGTCATGCCCTGATGTCTCAAATTCTGCTGACCGTGTGCAGAAATCAAAGAGGAAGCGTTCTCATTTAAGCCAACCCTGCAGTATAAACACCACAGGACTCATGTACGTTCAGCTTGTACCTATCATGTATGTCACGTACAAACATCTCAACGCGACCTGAGCAAAGAGAGGCAGAAACTCTCACGTTCATGCACATTTTCTCAGTGAGTGACGACGAAAGCAAAGCTCCAGTTTCTCTGCTCTCTCTCTCTCTGACAGCTCATTTCTCACAGCTTTACCAGAGCTGAACACAGCACAAACCGAGCCAGGGTGCAGCGACTGCTCGTAAAAAGAAAAGGGCTACAGCAACAACATTTGTAGATTCATGAGGCAAAAAAGTTTCACTAACAAGTCCAGGGCTGTGAAGTGCTGTCATACTTAGAGAAACTAATGGAAAACATGAGTAAGTGTTGCTGCTGCCCAAAAGTGATTTATCCGTTTAAAGAAATTGGAGGATAACACCAAAAGTACTTGGAACTACTTGTACAGTAACTGCATTGATTTTGAGGTTACACGTACATCTGGGTTGGTTTGGTCATTAAAACTAAAAAAAAAAAAAAAAAAACAGGCACATAAACTCTGCTCAGCCTTCTTTTCACAGAATACCACAAAACAATGAAAGGTATAAGGTGTTACACTACAGGAAATGAACACTTTTATATCACACACATAAGGTGTTACACTACAGGAAATGAACACTTTTATATCACACACTGGTTACTTTTAAGATTTTTGGGGCTTTCTCTTCCATAATGTGTCTTCTTTCACATTTGTGAAAAACACCCAAAATCCACATTTAAAAGTTGTTTTGACTTTGTCTGTTTGCATCTGTGGATTTCACTAAATGGTACTATTAGATAATGTCTCATTTGCATATTTAAACAAATATTTAAAAGAAAAAAATCCTAGAAGTTTCAGGATGATACGTGTCAGCTAACACGTATCACCCTGAAACTTATTGTTTTTGAAACAGGAATTTTACAGTACAGATGGTTTTCTCAAAATGAGTTGTTTCTCATTGGCTAGGCCAGAAATTTTTATTTTGTTCATATATTCTTCATAGTCTGATTTATTTATAAGAGAAAAATAATAATTATTATTATTATTTATGGCTGTTGACAGTGTATGATGGTGATTCATGAGTTATAAAAAGAGATTTTGAGTCTGCTGTGTTTTGAACGTTCAGATTTCTGTTCTGGGCATGTACTTATATATTTAAACATAACATTTAAAGTGTCATGGTGACCTTCCTTTGTCATCTGTGCTGTCTCTGCAGACTTTGTTGTTATGAGAATTGTTGGTAATGTTGGAGGTTTGCTGAGAGATGCAGCTACACCGTTTAAACACGCGCTGGATGGGGAGGCGCTGTTCACTGCAACTTAACCGAGCGGCCGCTGGAGATTCAACTCCTCTCTGTCAGTGTGAAGGACTAAACATGAGCTGAGAAAACTACATTAAATCTCAGTAACAAATCGACTACAGTTACAGAAAAGTCTGAGATTTGGAATCAGATTTAGAGCCACGTGTTTTCTGTGTTTTTTATTGAGGACTCTCAGTGAGCTGATGTCATCCAGGCTGTGTTTGCGCGCTGACTCCCGTCTGTCTGATGAGCTCCTCAGCTCAGTCTGCTTTACTCAGGATAACACAGACTGCAGATCAGTTAAGTCTGCTACTAAGGTGGAGATTTGGGCGTTTTTTCTTTGTTGACATCTTGTTGATTCAGCCCAGGATTTGGTAACATCATTACAAAATATCAAAACGCAGAATCTAATGTCCCTTTTCCCTTCAAACTAAACGCCCACTCCTTGACTTGCAAAACGTTCAAGTGTGTCATGAAATACGTTTTCAGATCAGCCACACGCACTGGATTTCACAGAATAAAAGATAAAAAAAACAAACCTGAAGGAAATAATTTCACACCACCAGCAAACTCATCATTCTCCAGCCTTAAACTGACCTGGACTGGAGCACAACTCCAGATTTGAAAGGAAGAAACAAACCCAAAAACAAATGATGGGAAAGAATGTAATAAAAAAAAAAAGACGCGTGTTCGGGCTTTAAACTCGCAGATAGATTGGCTGTGATAGAGTTTCTCCTAATAGAGTAATAACTGATCCTGAATGAGAGCACCGGGGCTATTCAGTGCGCAAAATGTGCGCAAAAAACAGTGCCAAGAGTCGGCTCTCCATCAGCACCAAAGGTCCTACACAGAAGCGTCTCCGGTACCTTTTTGTTGTCGGGAAGCGCCTTGCTCTCTCCCGTCAGAGAGTCGGACCTGTTCTGTCCCATGGTCCCCTGCTGCGGTGACATGGTTTCCATCAAGACAGTATAGATCCACGGGGCCGAGCGCACAGACAGTATATTCCCATGATACGCGGTGTAAGTCCAAAGTTTATCCGGTGGACAGGAGGGCACGAGTCCGAGGAGAGTCCATGATGGAGAGGAGTTGATCCTGATGAAGAGGAGGAGGTGGAGGAGGTGACGGGCGCGCTGCTCCTCTCTGCGTGTCTCTGTCTCTGAGCTGTTTGATCTGAGCGCTGCGGCTTCGCTCCGCCTCGACTCCCTCTAATCTTGTAAAGCTAGCGGCGACTAAACACACCACTTCCTTTCGTGCTTTTCAAAATAAAACCGTTTTAATGCAAATAAGCAAAATAATATAAGTATATAGAATATAAATAAGAATATAAAGTCGAGTTAAAGCAACATTGTGTGACTTGTCTATCACATGAGAACAGATTTCTAATCATTGTGATGCTACACTGACTTGGAATCAGGTGAATGGTGTCTGGTGTCTGCTTGTTTGCTTCAGTAGGTCCAGTCACACAATTATGAGCGTATATTAGAAATGAGGTTGTCTTTATTGACGTGACTGTACAAAGAACTAAGGTACATAAAGTGAAGAGAAGATCAACACTAAGTTCCAGGCAGAGGTTTTATTTCAATGAAATGACGAGATTAAGAAACTGTAGCTCTTCTGCTTGTTTTGCAATATAATGTACAGTATAATATTTCTTACTTTCTGTTCATTTTCTGTAAGATAAGTTCCTTTTCAAATTTCCAAACACACCTCAAAAAGATCTCAACCACAACTGTGATGTTGTTTTTAGTAAAAGTTCTCTTAATATTGCATCAGAAAGAGGCTCAACTGAGCGTTTTTATGTGTGCTATAGTCACATAAGTTTTTATTATTATTATTTTGATATTATTATTTCTGTTGATTGTATGTCTGACATACCTTACATAAGAACTGCGGTCTTAAGTTAAATCTATTTAACACATTTAGCTTTGCTTAGTCTTCATGTTGGATGATCTGTTTACTGGGGTCACATCATCAATTTGTCCCTCTTTTATTTTGAAGACAGGACTCACCTCTGGTCATATTCTGATCTCATTTGCACGTCTTGACGCAACTCATGTACCTGAAAGCATGGATTGGTGTTTAACTCTTGAGCTTGTCTGTGTATCTCCAAGTGTGTGTTTTTATTTGAAGGACCCATCATGTTTTCCTCGTCTGGCACCCGGTGCCATATAGAAGGTGACTGTTCTTGTAAGACAGGAAAGCCGTTTGCGGAGGGTCTGGGGCCAGGTGTAAGAATGTACTCCCAGGGCCAAGAATAACATGACTGATGAGGAGGAATGTTCACCATACTTTTTTTCTACATAGGCATGACGCATGACACATTTGCTTTATAGCTACAACAGTATACCTTACTGTAGGATAACTTCCCAAGTGGGTGGGTGGGTGTTTACTTAAAAAGTCTGAAGGAAAGATCCATCTAAGCTGAAGAGATTTGTTAACCATGCAAATATAGTTTCAGCATTTGGAATTTAATCTCTGTGTCCACAGTTAGGATTTAAATATTATACCTGGATGTGGATTGCCATAAAAAAATATAATCTTACAAAGTTTCTGCCTAATGGGATTATTTCTCACAGCAGCCTGTTGTCAGCCATTGTCTTTTCTGCACAAACACAAAGGTATGCAACAATTGTTCCATCTTATCTGTCCGTTGAAAAGCAGAATGCATGGGATGATAAGAACACTGACAGTGCTCGGCTATCCCCTTTGATCACAACACAAGCTGCATGAAACAACAACCAGGGCATACTGATGTCCGGATGACAGTTTCAGCTCTTGGTGCTGCATCCCTACTAAATCATACTTTCATCAAGGACCAGTGCGGCCAAGTCCTATTTGTCCTCAAACTCAAGCTGTACTTCACGCTCCCTAGATTTAGGGGGTTAAATGACTGCTTTTGTTTCCTGCTGTTTGTCAAGAGTAGCCTGTCTGGAGGGAACCAAAGCAAAAAGCAAGACTAAATTGAGGGTGTGTCAGAAATGTGGTTGGAAACGCCACTGGTTGACCACGGCTGCTGCTGCACTGCACTGTTTTGTTTCTACCTCCTCATTGTTCCACTCTGTCACTGGAAGACGCCGGGGTTGCGACAATAAAAAGTGTGTCTTGGAGTTAGTTTTTCTTTCGGTATCCATGGCAAAAGAAACACATCTCTCTGTGATAAGTAAAAACACATATTTCACTCAGCCCAATAAACCCCAAAGTGGGTCACGCACCTTGCTGTCAGACAGCGTACAAACACTCCTGAGGTGCAGAGAGACTTCAGGTCAGAGAGAACTGGGAAGTCTAATCTACGCTAGTGATTCTCCTCTCAAATGAAAGGCAGAGAATCAATATGTGTCCTCATGAATATCATCTGACATTTCCTTTGAAGTGTGTCTGAAAGGGAATGTCTCCGTCACGGCCGGAGAGTCAGGCTATTGAAAACCTGAAGCCAAGGAGAGTATCGACTTGGACGGCAAACAGTCGATTCCAGAGAGAGAAAATGAGCTGGAGAGAATCCAGACCTCTGACGGAAGCTGCACATGAAGGCTTTATTCTTGTCTGCTTTGGGTGTTAGGGTTGCACTTTGCACTGTAAACGCATGAAAGAATGCACATCCACACACTATACATAGCTAAATATCTATTTAAAGACCACTCGACGGTTCCCCCGTCTCCTAAAGCAAACACACATGTGAGTGTGTTTGAGGGCAGGCCTCATGGACATGATGAGCAGTTTTAGAAGCTTTAGTGGACGGATGGAAAGACAGACGGATGTATGGACGGACGGTTCGTGGGAAGGAGGGATGGATGACAGAGATGCTTCAGGCAGACAGGGAGTTTCTGTGACCCAAAACGGTATCCACCACTCTTGGATGGACGCCTTCAACACCACCATCGCCGCCACCGTCGCCGCTGCTGCTACTTTAAGAAGCCAGACTTCCACGTTGCCTGCCAAAAATAAAGGCCCACTGTTTCCTCTTTTTTTTTTTCCTGAACAGCGTAGGTCTCTGGGCAACACATGTTTGAGGTATGGCTCTACAAATTCTGGAAAAAATGACATGTAGAGGGGGAAATCATTTTTGTGGCATTTTTCTGACCATATTGCAGTGTAAGGCTGCCGTCTCTGATCACTCCCAGTGTTAAAAACAATAATACAGCTTCAGGATATTGAAAAACCTTGTCTCATTGTCCTGTGTAATCTCTTTCCATTTAAATAGATCATCAGAAATTATGTTAAATTATATTCTAACAATGGCCAGTGAAGAACCTAACAAACCCTACATGTAGGCAGCCAACAGCTGGCTTAGCCTTACCCTCCAACTCTGAACAAAACCAGGTGATTTTCAGTGTTAGTTTGCCAGCGACAGGTCAACCATGGAGCTACATTCACCTCCGCCCCCCTCCACTAAACTAACATGCTCCAAAGTAGCCTCTCCACTGAGCACAGAGAGACCAAAGATCAGCCCTCCATCAAGCAAACAAGTCGACACCCAAAATATTAAAGCAACATTAACAAAGCATCACTCTGAGTCTTAATTACATGAATAGACATACTGAAAGTTTTAGAAATGTCCATTCATATTGTTTACTGATCGGTAATGTTAATGGTTATGTTCTCCTACCAACACTGACTGCTGGTAGGAGAGTGGACATGTGGTGAAGCCCACAACATTTTCCATAAAACTTCGTCTTTGACTTGACAACAGTCATTATTCACACAGTAGTTAAGTGTATAAATAAACCAGTGCTGTCATTTGTCTAAAGAGGACAGTCTTAAAGAACCACATTAAAACCCTAACACCTTTTATGAAGGAGTTCTGTGGTTAAGAAACAAGTAAAATAAAAGAAAACATTACGCAAACCTCTTTTACTGTTTAGGCAAGATCTGTTTATTGACCCTTCACATAAGAAATGTGAAGCACTTTGATTGCTCACATTTAGAGTGTAATGTTTCATTAATGAGAAAGTGAAGACATTTCATCTTCCCATGCTGAGTCCATCATGTGTTTACTCCTCTGGGATTCACGGATCCAGTCTTTAAAGCCTCTAAGACAAACATCAGGCCGAGTTACACACAGCGAGAAGGCGGAAATTTTCGCATCACTCTCCTCCACAGTCAGCGCGTCTCTGTGTCTTTCGGTTTGTCTAAACATTGTGGCGCAGAGAGGCCGAGGCGGATCAGGCCGTGGAGACGTGTGGAGGAGACAGACGGAGGCGGCCTGGGTGAACCAGACTGAGACAAAGCCTGCGGTGAGAGGGAGTGGTTCAGGTGGAGGAGAGGGAGGGAAGACATCTAAACAACAGTGTGTTGGAGATGGAAATTGTGGGTTAGCTGGCCACTGCCTCCACCAGACCTGGCTCGAGTACTATAACGTTTACAGGGGTTGTTTTAAAGCTGTTCAAAGTACCCAACGGACGGGTTTTCATCACATCAAGGCCACTGCGAAACCATATAATGTCCTGAAAGTTGTAAGATGTACACTGACCTTCAGTTTGTTTTCTCTGTTTTGAGACAAATTTGGGGAAGTTCCATTTGGTTGATTGAGGTTCTAATTACCAAAATTACAACCGGGGCTTGTTTATTACTATCATGTTTGAGAGTAGCTTGTTTATTGGACAAGCTTCATGCAGGCTTAGAGCGTTTAAACCAAAGGTATTAACAGTTTTAATCATTTATTGGTGTCTTCTTCAGAGGTGTTTCCTGCAAATAAACATACTAATATGCACCACCAACATGTTTTAAAGGAAGCATTATCGCTGCCAGGATTGCTTTCACTGACAATGTTTTTCTAAAAATCCAGGGAGTGTGATTTTTTGATATTTTGTTGAGAAGTAGCAGGAAGAAGGATGAGGGGAAAGGGTTATTACAGGACTTTAACAATAGAGTCAGGTCTTTGTGTCCCACATATTATTAAGTATAAATGCAATACCCTGCTAAAACAATAGATACAGCTTAGAGAAAGATTGTGGTCTTCACAGCGCAGTTAGAAAAACTAAAGAATGTGAGTGTGAATATATTCTCTGTATATATGCCAGGGAACACAGATTACAATGTTCAGTGGAAGATTTTCAATGGTGGGAAAACTACAAGTGAAACTTTTTTCACCCTCATTTTATTGACAGATAAAACCGTGACTACTACTAAACTACTTAAACTATGTTCATGGTGAGATATCACCAGAGGATCAACTTTGTAATTTGACATAAAGTGACTCTTTAAGTTGCACTTTGGCCAACATTTTCTGATACCTCATAGTTGTCACTCGTCTGTCTAAGAAAAGCAACAGACACACAGACAAACAGGCAGGTCATTCAGTCAGACAGACAGAGAGATAGTGAGACAGAAGTCCGAAAAACAGACGGTCTGAGCCTTGCTGTTGGTCTGTTACATCTGCTCTCTTGTTGGGCACACACACACACACACACACACACACACACACACAAACCCCTCCTCCACCATCCAGACCCTCTAACCCTGCTAATCTGATTAGCACAGTCTCCCTTATAGAGGGAGGGATGCTTTTGACACACTGCAATGTGTATGTTTGTGCTTGTTGTTGTTGTGATACTATCCTGTGTGTGTGTGTGTGTGTGTGTGTGTGTGTGTGTGTGTGTCTCTAAATCAAAACGTGTGTGAGCTCTTGTGCATGTGTGTGTTTGGAAGAGTCATGTTAAGGATGCAGCGGGACAGGTTCAGTTATTTCCTCAGGGTTGACAGGACGTTTGGTTTCAGTGGAGGGGTCACGCCAGTGTCAGCGTGCAGGTTGAATGGAACGGGGTTTCCGTGTGAGAGCAGCAGGGGTCCTGTGTGAGCATGGGAGTTTGGATCAAGCAATCAAACAGCAAATGAGCTCTTCATTGGACATTTTTGGACATAAACTGTTTGTAATATGGTTAAACGCTACAGTAACGTCCATCAGTGGGACTTTTTTTTACTTTTTATTTTATTTTTTATAAATGAAGCAGATATTCACACATGTTAATAGAAGAAAGACAGTACTGGACTTTCCTAGTGTATGTCCTGACCACACCACATTCCCAAGAAAACATGCAAGTGTTAGAAAAAAGCTGTCTAAATGCCCAACACTCTGTGGAACAAGTTATTCAAGATATGCAAATGCTGACCTGCTGCAGTGAACCCCACCCAAGCTGAAACAAATTGTGATTTATATAATGAAATTAGTTAAAACTGTCTACCTCACACTTGGTCAGTATCCCTGCAAATTTATGGTCATATTATTGACGATGCAGCACTGCTCGATTCATGTCCAGTGTCGACATTCAGTGTCAATAAAAGAAGTACTGAGTCAGTTACGAAGTGAGCTTCCAGTTAATCATTCACGTCCATAAATGTTTGCATAACCCTTAAACAGCACTGTGAGGCTAAATTCTCCCAGGAACAATGCAACAAAACAAAATCCAATACAGTGTGTCAAATGATCAAGGGTCGTTGACAACTTTTGATTCCTGTTCCAGCCGTCAGAAAGTGCAAAAGTGGTTTTGATTGCAGTTGGGAGATGCAGGCTTTCGGGATTTGGTTCATATGCTGGCTGATGTTCTCTCTTAAATGTTTGAGTGACAGCATGTATGCATTCACTGATACACTGTAACTGTGAGTGTGGAGCTGCCTCAGAATTGTTGATGTAATCACAGTGGATCATCAAGCTGCCAGGAAATGTTTGCATACGTCTTTGACATTGCGTGGATTCTTCATTTCAACAGCAGAAAAAGTTATGTCGGCATCAAAAAGCTTATTGTATGTGCAGTGTACAGTATATTCAGGAAGGGAAAAAAATCTATTTATGCAGTGATTAGAGGTCGGTTGAATTATCTGAGTTACATTCTTTCCCAAAGTAAATGTGTAACTTTTACTGAGTTACTGAAAGGAAAATCATCACAATTTACGACTAAAGAGAACATAAAAGATGCCAGTGAATTCAGATGATTAGAAGAGCAAAGCCCTGACGAGGCAAGGATTCCTCTGAAACAGCCTGACCTTGGTGTATTAAGTTAGAGACAGTGTGCAGTACATTTTTGTTGCCCGAAGTTTTGCTAAAACCTTTAAATGATGACGGGTTATCAGTGAAACACAGCAGTTTTTGTTGTCATTGTTGTTGTTGTTGTAAGCCAAATATAACTGGTAAAGGTGAAATGATTAGTTGATTAATCAATTAGTCCTGAATCGTTCAAAAATGTTGAACATTTGCTGGTTCCAGTCGAGCTATGTGAGGATTATAATTATTTCACTTCACCACTTCTTACTGATAAGAGTTGTTCTGCCCAAAGTTTCTCTCACCACTTTAATGCTGCTATGAATGTGAGAAATTGCTTAGTATTGCAAACATTGCTATTACTTCATTCATCAACATCCATAGATCCAATCACTCAAACTGACCCCCTGCTGACAACTAATAATGTCACAAACCAGACAAAGCCATTTGATATATGCTCATATCCGGTCCATCAGCTATCCCCTCTGAGGGGGCTTTAAACCCCTGACCTCATCAGACCTGGGAGCGACGCATCTGACAGTTTGACAAGGTTAGGCAAAGAATTAGACTGGTTAGAAAACATCACTCACTTCAGTCTCATAGAGGTCCTCTCTCTAGTCAGGTTTTAAAGTTCAGAACAGCTTCTAGTGAAGCATGCTTCATTTTTTTTTTTTTTTTTGCATCCGTCTGAGATGCTTGTCACTGATTTCTGTGATATCTTTGCTCTGAATAACAACAGACAAACTAACTAACTAACTAACTAACTAACTAACTAACTAACTAACTGCTTAACCGTGGTGGAACTGTTCATGATAATCAGTACCTGATATGCTTGAACAATATAAACTTAATAGGTCTCGAAGGTGATCAGGAATGATAAGGATGATAAATGGTAAAGCTTTCATGAATTATAGATATGTAAAACCACTCCTCTGGTGAAACTACAATGACGTGACAGGGACTGGGCAATTCTTTGTATGAAAGAGTGGATAACTTCTCTAAACATGCCCTTCAAAAGGCTGCACAACAATATTAACTTGGATGAGAGTGTCATGCAGTATTGTGCCTGAAAACAGAGAGAGAGAGAGAGAGAGAGAGAGAGAGAGAGAGTCACTTGTGGACTACACTCTCTCCCTCTCTGCTGGAAGAGTGAGACAGATAGGCAGGAAGAAAATCTAATCAGGGGCGTTTAGAGGAGAGGATGAGTGTGTTTATGTGCACTTCAGTCAGCAGCCTTAACCTTTTATCACTCGCAGCAAAGCTGTGTGTGTGCGCGCAGGAGAGTGTGTGTGTGTCTGATTGTGAAGTCTGTCTGCCAGTGTTTGTGTGGTGAGCGCGTCAGTCAGCGCTAACATTCACGGCGGCGGCAGGGCCCTGCGTGTAACCTGCTATCATGACCAGCCGTCTCTTATCAGCCCTACAAAGGTTAAAGGTCAAGAGGTCAAAGCCTGCATTCCACCAGAGGTCAGGATCATTAGTGGATGCTGAAGCAGCCAACAGCCATGATGGAAAAACGCCAAATCAGAGGAGAATATCCTTAACATTTCAGATTTTTTATAGTTTTTAGTGAGTCTAGGAGGTCAAAAATCGGCGAGTCAAAGAAGACTGTGGACAGAGCATGAATATAAAGCAGGACTCACATGAATGCTGGCTAGTACTGTGGTAATATATAAGGGGCACTCTGTGCTGGAGGGACCATTGAGATCATTTACTTGAGTAGAGGTAGCAATCCACAGTATAAAAATACTCCATTACATTTACTACTGAAAGTCCTTTACTATAGTAAAAGATGACCCCATTCAGAGTTATTATACAGGCCTATATAAGTGCTATATTACTGTATTATTACTGATTTATTAAAGTGTAAGCAGAATTTGAATGTTGTCAAAGTAGAGCTAACTTGATATTATGCTGGGTAGCTTACATTCTGTAAATTAATCACATACAAATCAATCTGTCTGGAGTAAAAAGTGCAATATCGTCCTCCTAAATTTAGGGGTGTAGAAGTTTAAAGCATCGTAAAATATAAATACTCAAAAGACCACAAGGCCGTATTCTGACCAAATCAGGCATCGCAGCCAATCGCTGTAGGGTTGTGTGGTAGGAGTGGGAGGGGTGCCAGGGATGTGTCAATTTATGCTGAAGTTAACCACTGTGAAACAATCAGGAAATAACTTTGTATACTGGTTAACAGGCTTCCTCAATGCGGTGCTCCATCACTCTCATTCACTGTCTATGTCTCTCAACCAGTGTGAGTCAGCCTCAGATTTAGAAGCTGCTACATGAAATAAACAAAGCCAGAACACAACAGGGTAAGAGTATCAGAGTTTAATCTGTGAGTCCACCTGGATAGTTTCAGTTTCAGAGACATTTCAGGCTGACTGTGAAGCAGTTTGACCAGTCTTATCTTCTGATTGGCCGCTGCTGTGTGACATCGGATTGCGTTTCTCCAAAAGCTGAAACTGGTTCAGCTTCTCTGCCACAGGTTTTTCGGCATTCAAATAAATGGAAAAACTTTTCGCCTCTGAGCCGGATCCTGCCTGAATCAGACTCGAGGAACAAATCTTCACAGGTCATATTTTTATCAGGTTTTATAAGCATTTTTGCCCTTTTCATGATGAGATAACACACATGAATACTGTAATGATAAATTATCAATTTATATTGTTGACACTGGATGGGGATGGAGGTTGCACGGGCAGCTTGCAGGAAGAGAAAAGCTGATCCGAGGTCGAGGGAGCGGCTCCCTAAAGCTGTAATTTGCCGGGATCCTGTTCCACTGTGGCTTTACTAACCCGGCAAGAACGGGGAAGGCATGGTCTGGATTTTATTAAAAGGCAAGGATGCATATGTGTGTGTGTGTGTGTGTGTTTCTGTGTGTGTGTCTTAATGAGACTAGATGGCACGTCTCGGCTATAGAGTGCCAGAAATAAACCAGGATCTGGACCAGAATTGCAATGTTGAACTTTTTCCATCTTCTAGCCGCAGTTAACCCGCCTTAATTTAAGAACACACACACAAACTGTGAACACATGGCTACACACACTTACACAAACCCAATAATAACATGCTAACTTACACGCAGTCACAATCGCAAAAATGTGTCAAATCGCGCACAGAAACACACACTCAGCTCTCTCTGCTTCCAGGGAACGCCTGTTTTCTATTTTTAAACGCTCTGTTGAACCTCTGCGGAGCCATGAGTGCTGTAATCATTTTTTCTTGCTGCACATTCGGTCATGTGTCCTGTCAAAACAACGAGGCAGAGAAACGTGCAGCAATGGCCATGAGCCAACTGCAGATAACTGGACTTTTGCTCAGACGCCCTGCCTTGTCAACCCTGCTTTGTCAACATCTGTTTGCATGATGTAGCGAGGTACATCATCATTCTCATCAGTGATGTGTGATTTTCTCACTCTGAGGAAATGTTACCTCTTAAACTCGATGCAGTAGAGATGTCTCACTTGTGTTTTTGTGCACGGAGTAAGTTTACAGCATCAACAGGTAGTGCATCGAGTACAGAGGACTGATGTTTCAACAAATCATCACAACTCCCTGACCTCAAACCACCCAAATAACTGGACAAAATCTTCAAAGAAGTTGCTGCATGAGGCAGATTCTCTTGCATGTAGTAATTACCTCAGATCAGTGCTAAAAATGTGCCCTGTGCTTTCCTAAAACCAGAGGAGTGTAAGGAGAAAAACTTGTGGGATCTGCTGAAAAAGCAGAACATCAAACTATTCTGTTTAGCTGTGCTTTTTTTCAGTGTTAGTTTCAGTACTGGGGGAAGGCTCTATAATCTGTATCCAAAACTATTATTGTCAGCATTGTGTTTGGATGACTTTAGTCGGCAGAAGTGCTTGAACACAGAAATCGTCACTAAACACCTTCCATGTATTCTCTATTATGTTTCCTTTTTCCTATTGCAACACTATTTTCATCTACCGTAGATTCATTTCTGCATCAGAATGTCATTTTTAATGTGACTAAAAAAGATCCTTACCAATAATTTCATCCACATGTGCCAGAATATGATAGAAACCTCACAACAGCAACATCTGGAGGAAGGGCTGGTTTACACGTAGCACAGCAGCAGTAACTTCATGTAATAATCTAACTGTCCAGACAAATTGACATGATCATTAATTAATGTTTTAATTGATGGTTTATGATTCTGATGTTTAAAACATTAGACTGGAGAGCTTTTACTCACAGACTCCAGTTTACAGTCTAACATCTGGAGAAACGTCACTGTCCTGAGCTCCATCAAATCTCTCTGGATATTTTTATTAAATCCAAAAGTCTACACTCTAAGCCAGAATAATTTTTTCTGTCATATCAAGGGGAATATTACAGCCAGTTTTCCATTTTGGCACAGAAGAGGCCTACTGTGCAAAAACCCTGCAGAGGGTAATAAATAAAAATAAATTAAAAAAACACCCTCCATGTTTTCAGTGAATTATGGTCACTTGTGCTTCCTTCTGCTCAGAACCCACTCCATGGCAGAAGATCACACACACACCTTCCTTCATTAATTACAGTCACAGGAAGTGGACCTTGTGTATAATCTGAGCAAAGACCAGGCAATCGACTCTCAAAAACAACTACTCCTGCAGCTGCGGCACCTATGTACTATCAGGGTGTCCCCTCTAAGGCTACCAGTAGTGGGACAAGAGCTAAGCAGTTCATGCACTACGCTCACTGACATCTGGGACCATGACAACAAGGCAGAAGTTCAAGCTGCAGCCTTTTTGTCACCGGACTGAGCATGTAAACACACTTCATATTCAAAACCTGAATTAACTGGCACTATCTGGTCTCTGGGACATAGTTCTGTGCGTGGTGCTATTTTCTTTTTCCATTCAGCCATGATATCTATCGATCACTTCTTAAACTACCCACAGTTCCTCTGTTTTTGAGAAAAAAACAATGTGAGATGTAAAATGCATCACTTCTTTTGCACCGGAGGAATTTTTCCCACGAAAAAAAGCTTCCAGGCTGCAGGAATGAAAAAAACTCATTGTGTTTTTTCAGTCAGTCATAAAGAGAAGGAATTTGGCACTTAGGAAAAGTTTACTTTAAGTGCCTTTTGTAATTGTAATGATATACACACTTCTGTTTAATCATATAAAAGCTTGTTAATGTTATTCGATTTACTGTTAAAAAATAAGTGCACTGTGATTTCTTATAGGCAGTATGAAGCATCCTGTGCATCAATAAGACCTGCTTTGGGCTTCCAAATGTTTTGCATGTGTGTGTGTGATTCTTTGAAAATGGTTATACAGAGAAGACTATATGGACACTTTCTTGGCAGCGCTCCATAAAGGGGCAAAGGGACACACACCCACACACCCACTGACACACACACACACTGTGGTGGTGTGTGTGTCGGTGGCAAATGTAAGCATTCACATAAGTCATTAAAGCCTGTGTTGCCATAGCAGAGCTGCAGCTACTGTGGAGGAGAAATGGTGGCATCGTACGACGAGCCCTGTCCTAAGAATAGCTCTGATGAACCGAGCAGCCTGTGGTCGCTCTCTCTGTCTCTCAGACTTTCTCTCTCTCTCCTTCACAACAACACATCACAAGACTCAGTATCTTGTCTCGCTCCGTCTCCTAATCTGAAACCCTATCTGCTGATAAGTGCCCTGCAAGATTTGAGATATTTTTTCTCATGAATTTGCGTTTGTTCATTAGTTGAAAAAAATCGACTTGTTTTCAGAGAGCTTCAGCAGGAATGAAAGAGAAAGAGAGAAACTCAAAAGAGTGATTGCAAACTGCGGAGACAAATGTCAGTTTAATAGGCAGTACTGACCTGTTTTGACACCATCTATAATCTGGTTTGTTATCTGAAGATGACTCAAATTTGCCTTTGAAGAGTTCACCCTGCAGCCACCCCCATGAGATTGGTTGCATTGAGAAGCTGTGAAGTGGTGTGCGAGGGTTATGCTGGATAAATGTGCAGGGGAGTGAAGTGTCCTGATCCACA
This sequence comes from Larimichthys crocea, assembly GCF_000972845.2. NCBI lineage: Eukaryota > Metazoa > Chordata > Actinopteri > Sciaenidae > Larimichthys > Larimichthys crocea. Next base: position 4,086,416 of record NC_040028.1, read on the forward strand.
CACCTTCCTCTAAACAAACAAAGGTGCAAAAGATTCGTCTAGTCATTCTCTTTTGGCCATTCTGCAGACCCACTGCAGCAAACCCTTTGCATGAGCTTTCAGCGTTCTCAAAAGTCTTTCTGTCAGCAGAACAATTAACCGCGATCTATCTTATATTCATCGAGTTCAGATGACTGCACTGCACAGACAACAGACTGCACCACAGAGGATGGTACTATCATGTTGGTATCATCAAACCAATATAAAACAGGAAGCTTTATGCTTTATCAGTATGCACGCAATATCCATCTTTGCGCTCTAATGTGCAGATTTTTTCAGCTCTTGAGCAATTATTGTACACCTCGTTTTGTCCTATAATAAACCCTTAGATATTAGAAGGGCAGAAGACAGAAGTTTCTCGCAAACAAGAGGAGAAAGCAAGCTAGCAATCCAACAAAAACATCTAGCAAGAGAGGTAATATATCACCTTTCTAAATACTGGAACAATAACACACTTATCATTTGCTTTTTGGGCTGGAATGTGAGATCTGAAAGCCAAAGATTTCAGCTTATTGGCCAGGTAATCATTACAAAGCTAGTATTGATTTAACAGAAAAAAAACCCAGCAGATTGCAGCTGCATTACGTCAACATAATGCCACTATAAGACAGACCTTTGCGGCTGATTGTCTTGTAAACATAGTCTGGCCTCTCTCGTGTAGCAACGTGAAAATTTTTGTAAGTTTCCAAAACCTTGCTGCAGTGTTTGAGTGCGTCGGACTTAAAGCCTTCTCTGCTATAAAAAAAATAATACATTTTTCCCGCTGCAGCTCGACACATTTTCCTGGGTGCAATAAAATATATCATCCACCATTCTACCTTTTTTTTTGTAAAAAAAAATAATTATTTTTTCTCTGTTGTAATCTATCCCTGAGATTTCCAGAGCCAGGTCACGCAAAAACTTACTGATGAATCACTCTCTCCAGCATCAGATGTCCTTTTTCTTTCTTGATTTTTTGTTTTTCTCACCCCATCCACCCAATCTCTGTGTCTGTACAGGACTCTGGTGAACTGGTCTAACATACTGTGTTCATACTGTATATGTGTGTGGACTTCAAACGGTATGGATGAAAATAGGCCTGCGCATGTTTTTGCCCACAGTAACCCATAATAATAACCCAACCTAATGACCAAAGTACTTCACGGATGGCTTAAAAGTGCATACCACTTCTCCAAGCACACACACACACACACACACACACACACACACACACACACACACACACACACACACACTACAGCAACAAAGCAAAAGCCCAATCTTGTCTTCCATCTCCTTGAACGCTCTGGCAACAATCTGGACGAGCTCATCCACTGCAGAGCTCGCTCTCCTTCAGAAGATCAACTGCCGATAGGACAGCAGTTGCGTCTGGAGGTGTTGCCATGGAAACGCAGTCACTGACATACTGTTTGACCACACAGACGTGCTCCTTAGACACTATCCGGTCCTTAGTATCTCTGAAATTTTTAGAATTGTTTGATAGTCACAAGAAACTTGCCAAATTTTGGCAGTTCAATGTGGAAATATTGCATTACAATTCCCACCTAAAAGAATAATGTGTTAGAATACTTAGCCAATGCAGAGTACCAATTCAAAGGCTTCCTGTTAAAGCAGTCATTTGTGTAGCCATAAATAGAGTCAAGAAGCAGGTTTTTAACTCATTGTGCTACTTTGTATGACAAAATGTTTTATTATGTTTACATTTTGCTAATCAATCCCTTTCTTTCGAGCTTTTTTTTAATCATGTAAACAATCTCCACACCACATGCACTTTAAGATACAGTGCATGTCTTTAAACATGTCAGCTGGTATTTGAAACAGACACACTGACTCACTGATGCAGAGAAAGTTCGTCTCCGACATCTGTATATAAAATAATGGTTGCTGTGTTGGTAACCATGGAGCTAATGGGCCATCTATGTCTACCTACATCTTCACTGCTGGAGGACAAGTTTCTTATTTGCTGCACATTGCTACACTTTGCAATCATACAGCACCCTGCAGTTAAAAGAAAGTATAGATTATTAAGATTATAGGCACAGTTGTGTTAAAACCACAGTTAACACTTGTTCACTTTAGAAAGCTGCACTCAGCCTGCAGGAAGTATCAGATAATTACCACAACAGCATTATTATAAAACACACAGTACATGTTGTACTATTTATTCTATATGCCCACCATCTGATTTAAGTGTCTCAGTTCTGTCATTTTAGAAAACGAGTCTGTTGTCTAACAGCCAACAAACTTGTGATCCTGTGGTAAGAGGTCAGTTTCAGTAAGGTCAATTTATTCGTAGGCACAGCAGCAGAGGGAGCTACCTCTCTCACTGTAGCTGTAAAAGTTATCAGAGGGGCAGCCAGGGCCTGCCAGATGCCATTTCATCAAAGACTTTATCCCCTTTTCTCCTTGCTTCCTGCCCTTACTTCCTTTCACCTTCGATCCTTTCCTCCCGCCCTAACACCAATTCTTTTCCTATCCTCTATTTCTGTCTCTCTTCCCTGAACCCCATTTTCTTCCTCCTCCTCCTCCTCCTCCATTCTAACCTGGGAATGCAGGGTTAGAGGGACATAATCCCTTCTCTTACAGCTGGCCTAATACCTCCTGCCGCCACCCTGATGACTCAGACTTCACAACCTACCGTGTCACGACCACAGACTGAAGCTGAGGAGACATAATGCAGCCTGACGTTGAACCCCTTGCTCCAGCTCTCTTTGGAGAAGCAAAGCTCTGATGATGACATGTAAGGAGGCCTCACCGAGCCATAATGGCCACCCATGAGGAGGGAAGCCTAAATCCAGAGAACAATATTAGTTGGTCAGAAAACAGAGTCCTTGCATTTGAATTGATTGTTCCTGGTTCCTCTTTGAGCATGGTGGGGAAATTCACACCAGCCCCAGACAGTCTTTATTATTAAGACATAATGTACAGTGAGAATTATAGCTAAATAAACCCACACAGAGTGATGCAGGTCTTGAATCAACCTGAAGGGGTTTATTTTCACAAGAACTACCTGCTTGCTGTAAATTATTACACTTATTACATGTCTACTTACTAAAGAAATCAGTAATCTGACACAAAATATTGAGTTAAAATGATTTTATTATAGCCACTCTCTAGGAGTCTATGATCAGAACCCTGTCCATAGCAACAGTCTGTTATACAAAAATAACAGACATAATTGATTAAGCACTGAGTAAGCATTCAACAAGTCTCGAGTCTTGGTGAATCGAGTCTGAAGCAAGTCTAAGTCAAGTCTCAAGTCCTTACGAGTGACTAGACTAACATGTTCAAGTCCATGTCTCACGTCTTGTTTGTTAGTTAGTCTTCAGGTCAAATCTAAAATCAGACAAGACATGTCAAACTCAACTTTTCTCGTGTAGTTTTACATAACTGAGACCAAGTCCTTTAAATGTGTTATCCATGCACAATGTATGACTGCCCGATGCTGTTTTATTCATTTTTGTTTTGACCAACTCAACATGTTTTTGATTTAGGGAGTCAAGTCTAACAGAGGTCAAGTAAAATCAAGTGTTAATTGTTCGGGCTTGAGACCAAGTCTCAGTCTGCAGCTCACACAATACACTACACAAAAACACAAAGACACTAGATTAAACACATTTTTTGCTCTGAAAGGTTGGAAGGTCACAAGATGAACTTTTAGTTTTTAAATTTGTGACATGTTTAGAAGACAATGGAGGTATTCCCCTATCAAACAAAGACACAATGAGGAGATACATTTTTCATACACACACACACACACACACACACACATTCTGTACATGCATTAAATTAGTCACGTGCGAGCAATTGCATACCTTCATATAGCATGATTGTTAACTCATGATCCCTCATACACACACATAGGGCTGAATATATACAGAGGCACCATACATGTCTAAATACATATACAGTGCACTAGTATGACCTGATTTGTTATGACTTCAGGGCAGTAATGATATACCTGGAAGAGTCAGCAGATGAGTTTAATGAGTTTCAAGGCTTCTGAACTTTTAATGTATGTGAGTGTGTGTGTGTGTGTGTGTGTGTGTGTGTGTGTGTGTTCACCTGTTAATGGCTTTATAACTGATATAGCATCAGACCCAAGGCTCATAGTATCACAGGGCTGTGTTGAACACAAACAGACCGTCGTCCCCCCACACACACACTGACCTCTGAGTCACACAGCCTTCTTCATGGTTTTCCCCCTTAAACTCCTCACATATGTTTTGAAGTTTGAATATTTGGGAAAAATCTACATCTAAACCTCCTTCACGAAGGACGTATTTGTAAGTCTTACCTCCTTGACTTCAAATCCTGTATACTTTATCCTTTTGCTGACCATTTTTGAATAAATTCTGTAATTCTTTAATGTGTTTTTGGAAAGGTCGAGGCAGCGGTGTAAAATCACCATCATGATCTAAACAGTGTTAAAATCAACTAGCAGACTCTTGAAACTTGCCTAAGTTGTTTAACCCATCACAATGAGTGTAAAAGCTCTGCTTCACTGTTACATTATTGTTGTGTGCTAATACTGTTTAAGTTTGCTTTACCTGAGTTGTTGTGTTACCTTCAATGACATAAGTTTATGACAAAATAAAGACTGTTTCAAGAGCATGCTCATTGTTTCTCATATGGTTACATACAAAAGTATTGGCTTTTAATCAGTTAATCAACTGTGCATACGTGAGTGCTCTTCCATAGTTGTCATTGTGTCATCAACCAGATCAGAATCAGTCTGTAACTAATATTTCACTATATCTATAGTTTGCTCACAAATAGCACCATACACATATATAACACAAGATCACCATGGCCAAACTGAACTCACATGTTCTTGCACGTTCTACTAATCATATCATCGACAATGGCTGTCAATAACGATTGATTATGAGTGGCCGGAGGCTGTGTACATTTTCCAGATAACTACAGCTCAACTCTTTTCACCTAATAAAATAAAGCAGTGTTTTTCTTTTTATAATCACAATAATACATGACTTTTTTTTTTTTTACAGACAAGAGCCTACTACTTTACTACTTGTGCTTTTATTTGACATAATTAGTTTCCACACTATGCAGGGAGTTATACACATTTATAATAATTATTTAGGAAAATACTGAAAAGGCAGTAAGTTTTAATTCAATTTTACATTTGAAGATCAAATACATATTTTTGCATCAGTCTTTTTGCACCAGTGCTTTTAGGTTTTTGAGCACAGAGCCGGCGGTCTCACCCCACACATAAACAGCATTCCTCTGAGTCTGTCCAGTCTGTGAGCCACCTCACGTGATGCCACCTGACTTCCTACTGCACACACTGGCTCAAATTTACACCTCTGTAATCCAATAAACCCACATTTTATAACGTGTCTGCACATAAGATTGACAGAATGACCTGCAGACAACAAAATAAAAAGACATACACTTTGCTTTTTCACAGCAGATTAACAGTAACATCCCACACAGTAACATTTCAGGGTCCTGTTAAAACATTGTGTTTATGACAGTCCATATACTGTATGGCAATAAAAAAGAAGAGTAGGTCAGGTAGAGATTAGGTATCTACAGTAGCTGACATACTGAAGGTCGAGTAAATCGGGTCAGATGACCTCATACAGTCAGATATCTACAGGTTTTTTATACGTTGATAAATATTTACATCAGTGTAAATCCTTTAGAAAGCTGTGCACCTTGGAGGTATGTTTAGGATTTATCGAGGCTAAGGCACAGGCATAAATAACACTTAAATGTGACAATAAAATAGAAACATTTTGATAACCTGTATGTTTCTGAAGGGATTCAGACCGATGAATGTGAAGTTGGATGGCTGCCTAGCTGGTCTTAAAGAAGTAAAAGTGTTGGTTCACTGCTGCCAGAAGTCATCATAAACAGACGTCTTTGGAAGTGTCTGTGTTTCAAACTTTATCAGGTATGACCTTCTTTTGATAGTCCACTGTCAACTCCTAACAGCAGTGTATTCTGTATTCCGAAGTGTTTCAGACATCATATAACTATCAGTCACTCAGCATAGTAGTAACAATGTATAGCAAGTACACCTGCTCTGTTTTCTACTGACACACTTCTGGCAGACCGTCAACAGCGTCACACTCCTCTAACGTCCAAAACACTGTTCATGCAGAACCTCCTGCTGTTTATGGCAAGCCCCTAAGGACAAAACATTGTTTGTTTTTAATCACATGTATTGTGTACATTATGTAACTTTTTTACCATAAAATAACAGATTTAAAATCATTTTGATGCTGCACCGATATATAATCAGGTGAATAGTGTCTGTAACTCTATGCTGTGGGGTCAGTTGCATAATGCTTTATTCGGCACTAAGTCACACACCACCAACTATCTTACTGATTTTTGTGCATCATATTAATGGAGAAAATGTTCTGTTTATTCCTCTGAGGTCCTCCGGCTATGGCGCATCAACTCTCAGTAAAGGACAGTAAAGTATACTGCTGCCAACTATAGCCGTGTTAGATAATGTTAGCTCAGTTTGTTAGCTGGGCTGCCTGGACAGTGAGCTCAGTACATGGACATGATGACAGTAGGGAAGCAGAGAAAGCTAAAAAAAGAAAAGACCAAGACTGTCATTTGAGTCGTTGGCGAGAGCTTGGTGAAATAAAAGACTGAAAGACAGACGCTGAGCTGGGCTTCTTGCTGTTGGACTATCAAGTAATATTAGCTGGCCGTTATGTCTTGTGCTGTTGACCTTGGCTGATGTTATAATATAGTAATATAACCATAACAAACACACATGTAGAACTGTTCATATTTATGACCCTTAAAACATATTATTATTTTTCATGCCTGTCATCATTAGGTGAGAATTATGTTGTCCGTGGCTCCAAAACAGACGCTGTGGATTCATCCTAAACCACAGATAAATCACTCAACACATAGAGTGTTTCATCAAAAACCTTTGAGGTTATTATCCCAGAGCAAAGCAGAGAAAAAAACATCAGGTTCAGCTGTGTCCACCGCTGAGGCACTTTGAGCATCTGGCATCACGGCTCAGACCCCCCTTGAACAGCTCAGCTCTTTCCAATCACATACAAATCTCTTTTGGTCTGCTGGATTTAACAGAGGCGCAGAGAAGTGGCTGTAATAACGGTTCAACTTATCCTTCTAAATACCACCGACATTATGTGTGCTTTAATGTATTGTGGAGATTTGTATCAGTATAAAAACACACAAGCTCCAAGGTTATGAAACAAAGCTTAAGGACCCATTTTGCACCATTTAATGTGCAGATGTGCATAACCTCAGCTCCACAGTGCACTGTGTGTGTTTGTCTTCTTCTTTTAAAGCATGTTGTAACTTTAGAAAAACTGTTTAAATCAACTTTTCTTGGTTAATCACTTGTCTGCTATAGATTTATTATCTTTTTTTTTTTGCATGCAACAAGTGGGAAAATTCATTCTGGTGTCTTCTTATTAAGCGATCAATGAAATTCCCAAAGTTCCAATGCAAAATATGCATCACCCAATCTGGCATGCACTCCTCATAAACTACAGCATTCCATAAATTTGATTACAACCGTGAAATCTGACTCCAAAGAGGAAAGAACAACTTACTCTGATGCTGTCAAACTCCACACAGCTCCCAGCTCTGCTCCTGGCAGTGTTTACATGCTTGTCCTCCATCCCTACCAACATCTCCATGTCCGAAAACCTCTGTCCTCCAGCTGGCATTGTGCAGGACTGTGGGTGTGTGTCTCAGTCAAATAGATGTCTATGCTGAGCTCAGTTCACATCAGCTCTGTCTGATACTCTTGGTTTGTGTCTTCCTTCTTTCTAATTGATATTGTCCTCTTTTTCTTGTTTTCCTTTCAGGTCTCAGGATCAGAAGCCCCCTCCTTTTACACCTGCAGCGCTATAGATCCATAGAGAGGAAGCAACAGGCAAAGAAGTTTCATTCACCCAGAAACAAATTGTCCATCAACAAGCTGGAAAAGGCTGATTTTCTTAAACTGGACTTACTGTCCTACTCCCAGTCTCTCTGCTGCTGCACGTCTGTCTGTCTGACAAGGTGTTTGGTCTTGGTCCTGTCCAGTTGGTCATCCCCACCCCCTCCCACTCACCAGTCATTCCATGCCGAGACAAGCCCGTCTGGTCCCATTGGCTAGTCAGGTGGAAGGGGGCAAACACGGGGAGGGGCTGAGGGCAAAAGGAGGCGGAGGAGGTGTAGGGAAACAGATGAGGGGGGGTGTGGGGGCTGACAGCGTCCTCCAAACTGTCAAAGAGGAGGGGAAAAGGAGGGACAAAATAATCATTGTGTTCGTTTGTCATGAGTGATGTGTGAGTGATGGGAAGAAAAAGGTACATTTGCAGTCTGCAGGAATATTTCTCTGCTTAAACAGCTTCTGTTTCACAGAAATGTCTTTCTTTCTATAAGTAAAGATGGTTTTCACCACCTCCTCCTCTCTACTGCCCCAAGGTTGAGGGGTCAACAAGAGAGGGGAGAGAAGCTGTAGCAACTGCAGCCACTTCCTGGACTAAACAGAACAATAGGGATCCAAGAGACAGGGGATGTTGGAGAGGGAGCGTTGTAGTATATAAGATGTTACACACTGGAATTAAAGGGAAAAAATAAGAAAGCGACAGAGGAACTAAAAACACAAGCTGTGTGTGTGTGTGTGTGTGTGTGTGTGTGTGTGCGTGTGTGTGTGTGTGTGTGTGTTGTGTCAGTGTCACCCAGTGCTCCTCCTGCAGACAGATAGCGTACCACAATGGCGTTGCCCCCCAATGCTCCCCCCAGTAGCCTTTTGCTATCCGAATGCACTGTGCTGATGTTAGAAAAGGCAGCATTGTGTTGAACCATGTAGCCCTGTGTGGAGGGACACACACACACACACACACACACACACATACATTTGAATGGGGAGAGGCTGTTGTGTGTATAACAATCCACTGTGTTCCCCTCCCATCTCTCTGTCTGGTTACTGTATTTGAAATATGGTGCGACACCTTCTATGAAGATATATACTCACATCTATATACACACACCTCAACACTTAGCTGTAGCTCATAGTATGCTATAACAGACCATGCAGTGCCATAAGTTTGCATTATATGTGTTGGGCAAAGCGTCCATATTGATGCATTTATAATACTGCATGCTTCATCATAACATTTCATTGCTTATGTTAAGTGTGATGTGTTTTAATGCATTTGAAAGAATATATATATATATATATTCAAAAGAAAAAGACTAAATATGTTTACTCAAACTTTATTTTAACTGCTGGATGGAAGCAATCAGTTATGATGTTCTAACAGACCATCAACAACAGTATGCAGACACTGTATTCATATTACAACCCCCCTGCACACACTTGCAGACACACAGCTGGGGTCAGTTGTGCTGAGAGTCCTTCAGGAATTACTCTAGAAGACACATAATTACCCATTTGCTGTTTATGATTTAATATTAAAATAAGTTTTAGCCTAGTTGTTCGAGATAACCCTGCTGGGCTAGACAAACACCAAACACATTGTCAATACACAGTAATGTGGACTGCTACCACACTGATAGCTATGCTAATGTCGCTAGAATCCTAACATGCTAATCGCAACAAATTGAATTGGTAGTCATTTAATAACTAATCAAGAGCATCCATAAGACACTTGGTTATGATTCATTATAAGTCCCATCTATCATGTTTCATGAATGTTGACATCAGAGAGCTTTATTTGTGTTTATGACTAGTCATAAATCATTATGAATGCATTATAATTCACTGTGAATCCTCCCATAACACAATACTGATGTGGTCTTCATAGAAAGTGTTGCCGACCCCCTGACTCTTTCCTCTAGTACCACAGATGTTTTTGGTTTTGAGTGACATGTTGGCACCTTTTGGAGTGACTGCTGTGAAACTCTAATGAAACCCTAATGACTTTTTTTTATCAAACATTAAGTTGAAATTTCTTCAATACTTTAGTTTATAACCAACCAGTACCTACACAACTACAGTAGAAGGGCACTCAGAGAATAACTGTATGTACGATGATGTTTGAGGTGGTTATTGTGTTTTGGTACATGCTTAATCATTCATCTTAGTTATGACGGGTTCACACATATGTAAAGAAAAATAATAATTAGATAATTAGATACATATTCCATGGTTGTTGTAACACCCTTCCACCAAGTTTCATGAACATCGGGAGAGTAGTTTCTCCACAACCCTGCTGACAGGCAAACAAACGGCACTGAAAACATAACATTGTGTTTAGTGCTAACTGACAAATGTTATCACGCTAACACGTTAAAATAAGATAAGGGGACCTAGAAAACAAAACACCTTCAGCATGTAGTTTTTACCATTGTGAGTACATTAGCAATATCATTTGAACTGGGAATACTCTGAAGACAGAAGGTTCAACCCAACGATGAAGTGAAACGAATGCACACAGAATTATTATCTCTGACACACAAAGCAGAATTTTTTTAATTCTGTCTTTCCACACTAATTTTCTTGATGGATTAGTGGATAAACCCCACAGGTTGTGAGATGTGCATTACTTTGTGAGTGAAAGGCATTTCCTACCGAGACGACAGTGAAAATATGATAGTCCATTTATAGATTAGAAAAAATATTTCATGCCATTAATCCTCTGCTGACCCCGTGCCCCCTCTCACTCCCTCAAATCATCCCCCTTGTTGTGATGAGTTGCAAACTGCAGGAATGAGGCATTAAGATAAGATAAGATAAGAAAAGATAAGATATTTTGACAGCATGTGATGGCTTGTTTAGACTCTTTCTCAAACTCAAACCTTGTGCCTTCTCTGGACTCTCTCTCTCTGTGTTTAGGTTTGCCTTGTGCTCCAGTTTCAGCAGTTTATAGAAGCAATGTGTATGTATATGTAAGGATTATACGCCTGCTGCCGTCATGCTGGAGGAACGACATATCTGTAAAACCTTCAGAGACATTTATTGTAAAAGTAAATATCCATAAACTGTCTTTTGTCCAATAAATGTCCAAAATGCAAAGATTTACTATTATCAGATTAAAGAATAATTAGGCCGATGAACTCAATCCTGGGTGCACACATCTGATGCATGCACATGTACACTGTGTACCCACCCAAAATGAGTGGGACATACACTTACACATACACACATACATGTTATGGAAACGCAATGTTGCTGGTCCTTGTGGTGAAGATGTAGTTGGCTTCCAGTTAGACTAACTAGCTGCTGCGCTGTCTGACTCAATACAAATGAGACAATCTTTGATCAGACCAATAAACTGAGTGATTTTTCATGAGTTGACTAATTGGATCTTGACTCACTGAACCTTTTCTAATTCCCAGCAGACATATGACAAAGACAAGCAGATGAAGAATTTAAGGTAGGCAGAGTGATACATGGTGTCTAATTAGCGTCTGCTTGATGGTCAGCCAGGAATGAGCAAATATTATCTTCAGTGTTATTTTAAATCATACCAGAAAGTTCATCATTATTTCAGATCAACATTTGAACTGATAGATTATTAGTAGATATTAATTATTACATTACAATTTTTTTTTAAGTTATTTTCAACCCCTCACACAGGATTCACAGGAAAGAGTGGATAGTGTATCGCAAGATAGTGGAACACAAATGCACTGTCAGTAAAGATCTTACTGATACACTTTTGTGACTTGCCACGTACATTAATGAACAATTTTGCTTTTGCAAATTTGTTGTATAGAAATTTGGATAGTATGGATTGGATTGGGAGACTTTTGATTAGAAAAATTTGTGGAAATGGTTACATTTAATAAAAGGCAGGAATAGCAACTGGTTATGGGAAATGGTGATCTCTTGCATTCCCATCCACAGCCTGACCCTCAACGCTTACTTTTTGCCATAGGGCTCCCTGCTTCCAGTGCTGGCACTGGCTGCTGGCATTGGACAAGAAGTCTTGTGGTGCAGAATCATCCACTATGCACATACTAGGACTAGGACAACAGGCTGGGAGTTGCAAAACCAATAAGAACTGAGAATTTGACACATGCAGTTGCCACCATTTGAATTATCAAGGCTGTAATTATAGTTAATAAAGAAACCAGGAAAAGAAGGAAAATAAAACAGCCCAACCCAATCCTACAAGTGCACTGATTAGTTGATCCAAGAAAAGAACATGCAAATGTATTACAGTTCCATTAAATTCCTTCCTTCCTGGCTCTGTCTTCTGACTGGTGGTAGCAATAGTAGTATTCTGTATATTCAGTTCTCTCTTCTGTAGTACTGTTTATGTCCATATCCATGTAGCCATGTGGTGTTCTTCCTGTTAGTAGAAATAATTCAAGCATACATTTACAGGAAAAAAATTGAGATCCTTCAAGCTCTCTTCCCATCACGACCTCTCTTATTTAATTTGGACAAATAGCCACATTGACTCATCAAACCAAGCAGAGCGCTATGCCTTTATATGGAAAGGATCTCAAATTGATGAATTTTTATTGGTGTGGAAGACAGCACTGACTGACAGCTGATGTCTTCACCACCTTAAGTTACTTAGTGAGCATGGGGATCTGCAAAAAAAACAGTGTGAGTGATTGGACATCTGGCGCAAAGCCTCAGGACTGCAATCTTTCCTCCTGTCCTCTCCTCACACCCTCTCCATCTCCCTCGCTCCTCCTCTTCACATCTTCTCACCCTCTTCATCTACTCTCGCTCTCTCTATGTCTGGTTTGTATGGTGGCCGGATCCAATCTTTAGTTTTTCACCCCTGTCTCCTCCACTAAGAGTGTTTACCCATGTGTAATATTTTATGTCCACTCTAATGAGAACTGTAAATCATGAATCTGTCTGTGTGGAGAGGGAGGATTTGTGTCCACTGGCCTCACATTGAATATAACCACACTTGAGAATGTGGAAATACTGTTTAAGTGTTCAACTGACTCACTGTGTAACCTGAACTGACAGCAGGCCACACACAGGTATTTGATACATCAGTGTTTTTTCCTGATGCAATGTGTTACACAGCTCTGTCAGAACTGTTAAACCCACAGTACTTGTATTTGAGCCACCAAACATGACTTTAAAAAAATCTGATCTCATTCCAGATGTAACAAGGAGTTCTCTGGTTAATGTCTCAGATATCAGATTTACAAATTAAAGGACAAAGGTTTCTGTGATAAAGCAGACTGTGCTGGGTTGGGTTTAACATTACTAATACTGATGCAGTGATTTGTCATTTGTTCCATTATTTAAATAGATGGTTCCTGAATATCACAGATATCAATTTAGGGAGGAAAGCATCAACACGTGCTTAGACAAAATTGACAAAATTCTCATATTGTATTAATTAATACTTTTAAAGTCAATGTCATTCAGTTTAACAGGGGTTGTGACATACTTATATCTTGTCCTCAAATAGAGGGACAGCTGCTCTAATAAAATCTCTTTGGAAGTTTTATGACCAGTAACCGCACCCAGCAGTGATTTCCCTGAAGTAACTAAATATGTTTAAATTATAAAGTACCTTTCTAAACCGCAGTTACGGTGACGCTAACTAAGTTAGAAACTGGAAATACCTCAATAAAACCGCAACAATAAACAATAAAAACAGTAAAAACTACACAGCAAGCAGGCAAGTTTTTATCAGCTTCTCAAAGTTATGAACTGACTCTGCATTTTTTTTTATAGCTTAGGGAAGGCAGTTCCAGAGGGTGGGTAGACCTCAGAGGTCTCAACAAGGTCAGGGGGCAGAATAACTCCAAAACATATAAAGTGGGGCCATTAGTGCACTACTAATGACAGTATAAAGATTGGACAGAACCTGAGTGACGCCACCCATAGGTTTCCAAAGCATATTTTGAGGCCAAAAATATGCGCCGCTGGCCGCCACCATGTTGGATGTACTGCTTCTACCGCCTCCCATCTAATCTAAATTTCGGCAAAGACGTGGATCATCGGCAGACCTAAGGTGGGTCGAATGACGCCTGGGTGCTTTAATAATAAGTAACAGCAAGCACCTGTCAATCAAGTGGTAATGCTATTAATTATGCGCAACTTCAAGCCTTAATATCATCTGAACAGTTGTCATGAACAGGAAAAGTAGATACTGTATAGAGACCAAAACCGTTCTAAATCTGTAAAGATGTTTATTTCTGCTGTGAAGTTGGGCATTTTAATACGGCCACTTATGAAGGTTAACTCACTGCAGCCTGTCTCAAACGGCCGCTCGAGGAATTACAGTTTTTAGTGATTTGCTTTATCAACTTTTGATTGATTTCAGTCACGTAAAATTAGCTAGCTTTGTGTCTGACTAACAGCAAAAGAGTTACTCAATAAAACCAGTATTGTTGTTCTTAAAAGAACACTAAAAGTCATAATAATAAGGCTGATTTTTTAGATGCTGAACATAATTGATGACAGAGCTGAGGCTGTGACATCACTGCTGACACCTGATTTTACGCCCTGTTTTATTTATAACCATATAACTACTGTTTAACATGCTCCAATGATGCGCTTTAAGACTTGAATGTCAACTAAGCTGTCACCCTACTCCCTTTGCAGCCTAATTTTATCCCTGATGTTTACACATAATCACATAATTACTTAGTCAGAGACAAACGGCACATGAGGATCTGTGGGTGAAAGGAAGACGAAATGATAATTGTTTTAGTGCTGGGAAGCATGTTGATTGTGTAGAGATTAGGGCTGTGCTGTAACAAATGTCTCACTGTGGAAGGAGGGGGGTGTTGAGTAAGACGAAGGACAAAAGGTTAAAGGTGAGTCATACAGCTCACACAGCAGATATGGGTGGACAGCAACACAGAGAGATGTGTAAGATATAATCAGCTGTTTGTGCGTGAGTCAGAGAGAGAGAGGACATGCCGAGTTCCTAATAGAGGAGACAAGATTTGGAATTTATACTCAAGCTTCTTTTTTAACCAACTATGACAACTCAACACAAATTTACCAAAGCCAAATCTGTTAATTAACGTCCACAAATCCTACTATTGCATGATGACTATTATTCCTGTTAAGTGGCTGTGTTTCGTACCTGTGTTTATTATCCCAGAGCTGTGGGAAGTGGAGTGGAGGTTATACCAAAAAATTACAAAAGTTACAAAAGTGTCTGTTTTCAGGGTGACCAGATTATGGAGAAGTAAAGCACAAACACACACACCATACACACTCATGAGAAACACACATACATTACCACACATTTGCATGACACTCAGAACATTTACTACGTGATCATAACAAAGTGCAGAATGGGGTCCATATCTAGTGATTTCGTCATGTAACAGTGATATAAGAATAGTTAAAAAAAGCAGTGAAGATTTTAAGTAGAGGAGTTCAGATTAGCAAGCAGCTGTCTCTGTGTTTTTATTTCATCATTTTTTGGGGAGTTTTCTCCACAACAATAACTGATCTGAACAGCCACATTGTTAGAGGGGGGAAATGTGATTTCATTCAAATATGGGGAGCAAGGATACTAAATGCAGACACTAGAAACATAAAGGTTGTGCTAATATAGAGGTAGTTTGCTTTTACTGAACAAATATGCACATAGCACCGATTTGACTGATATCACTGCATTAGACAGTGATATCCAATCAGTTATACATCGGCAAAGAAGTCTGTTGTTTTGCCAAATCAGTGTAATCAGAACCCCTGGACAGCGATGCTCAGACAAGCAACAGTCAAGCACGTAAATGTTCCTGAGCTTTGATTGGGCCAATGTGTAAGTGTGTGAGTGTGGAAGGAAGGGGGCTGCAGGAGTCAAGAGGGTACCTTGTTGTCAATCAGAGCGATGTATGTGGCTGAAGGGGCTTAGTCTGATTATATCTAAGGCTGAGGTGAAAACAGAACCACAGATATAACAGAAACAGCTTTTTATATCAGCAGCAGCAGACTATTTTTACCCTCGTTCACACAAAGTGTTTTATCTATACCGTGCCTTTGACATTTCATAGATGACTTTTTGTCTTTCTTTGATATGCTCTTCTCATCTCCATATCCTCCTTCTCAACTGGGTTTAGGCTGGATGATTGTGGAGGCCATGTCATCTGATGCAGGTAGTTCTTTCCTTCTTGGTCAAATAGCCGTTACATAACCTGAAGGTGTGGTTGGGTCATTGTACCTTTGAAAAACAAATAATGGTCCTACGTAAATCAGATGGGATGGCATGACACTGAAGAATGCTATAGTAGCCATGCTGGTTAAGGGTTCCTTAAATAAAGCCTTAGCATTGTCAGGAAAGCATTGCCACACCATCACACCTCGTCCTCCATGCTTCATGGTGGGAACCACACATGCAGATAGCATCTATTCACCTTCTCACAAAGACATGACAGAACCAAAAATGTCAAATTTGCCTCATCAGACCAAAGTCCATTCCTTCCTTTTCTTATTATTGGTCTCCCTCCATCATGATTTATTACCAGCAGTTTGATGTTGAGATGTGTTTGCTACTTGAACTCTGTGAAGCATTTTGCGGCTTCTAACTGGTACAACTTCTCATCCGCAGCAGAGGTAACTCTGTGTCTTCCTTTTACTGGTGCAGTTAGAGTCATTAGAGTCATGTGACTGCACTTGAAGACACATTCAAACTTCTTGAAATGTTCTGGATTGATTGACCTTCATGTCTTAAACTAATGATGGACTGTCGTTTCTCTTTACTTAGTTGAGTGGTTCTTGCCAGAGTAGCCTATATACACAACCATTTACTGTATACCAACATTGCCTCTGAAATACACAACTGATAGTCTCAAATCCAAGAAGGTAAGAAGTTATCTGTCAATTGAAAAGCTTTCCAGGTGAGGCTGATTGAGCAAAGAGTGTGTGCAAAGCTAAAGGTGACTACTTTGAAGAATCCAAAAAGTAAAGCACATCTTGATTACTAGATATTTTAAATGTTAAACGATTTTTAAATCATCAGAGTTAATCTAAAAATAAAGAGAAACCATTGAATGAGAAGGATTGTCCAAACTTTGGACCGGTACTGTACTCCCAGTATAATAAGCAAAGCAAAACATACAATAGGGTACTTATGCTCTCTCTCCCATTATTAATGAAAGCAAAGTATGAGCCAAAGAAGGAAAGAATGTGTGTTTCCTGCCAGTCACCATTATCATATATCTCTTAACAAATAGTAGTTGATCCTTCTCTCTGAGGCACAGCATGCTTCAAACCACAAAAACTTCTGCAGCCAAGCTTGTGGTTAGTGTCACAGTGCTGCAGCTGAGGGAAGCTTTGATCCACAAGACCTCACAGGTGTCTTCATGAATGGACTAAGGGACACAGTTCAGAACACAGGTAGCAGTAGGCGCTTATTAAAAGACTTGCTCAAGTTGCATTTTCAAACACGGGCAATAATGGCGGCTTAGCTCAGGTACAGGGGAAATCAGGAGAGATCATCATTGCTGTCTTAAAAAGATCATCTTACTTAACATTAAGCAGCACTTTGATGCTCTGATAAGTGCTTACTAGTTTGTCTGATTACTTTACTATGCACTAACAATTACACGGGTATTACTGTGGTTTTGCTGCTTGAAGAGACATCTTTACTGCATAGTTGTGACCCTGATGAAGGCCTGATGCTGCTCTTCATTCAGTGTGGATTTGGATTAGTAGTTGGATTAGTATAGACATGAAAAATAGCTCAGTGTTTTGTGCATAATTTGATATCCTTTGAGGTAAATGTATTCAGCTTGCTGCCATTCATACTCCTTTGGCATTGAAATATAGGTTTCACATGACAGATAATGTTTTCATGGAATTTGTATTTACATTCATGAGTCAATACACAGTATTCTGCTCCAAATGCAGGAATGTAAACCCTAAAATATGTCCAGATAAAAAGATCGAGCTGCACAGGAAAGTTAAATCACCAACCCTCGCTGTGTTAAGGCCTTGTTCATCCACACGACTAACACACCACCCGTGACAGTGTTGACATAGTGATAATTGAAGCAGATAGTGTGTATTTCAGAAATACCACACATGTCTTATCAGCACGTGATCAGATTTCTGAAAACTGGAAAGCCAATGTTGTTCTTGGAGGTGAGTGAGGTTTGGCTGGGCTCCTGTTGGGTTTTATGCTGTATTTTTTTAGAAGCTGAGACTAATCTTATACTCACATCTTTTTTCGAGAGTATGAAAACTCAGAGGTTGCCAGGTTTCCTTTTTCTCTTCAGAAATAGTGGCATTTACATACCTACAAACACATGTCTATGCATAAAAGAGCATATGTAATAACCACACACATGCCAACTGTCACAAAGACCTACATTTAACCCCCATTTTGGGATATTTATTGTCGAGATAAAGAGCTGAATTTATTCCTACTCAGGGGAGCTTTAAATAAGAACTAACAGTCAGAGGTTAAATAATGAAGATACGTCCTCAGTCAAAAGAGGACAGATGAGCTGTGTGACGGAGGGATACATCTTACTCTATCTGTGCTACTCAAAGGTTGAATGTAACTAATTACTCAAGTAATATATGCAACTTTCCCTGAGCCACTCCACACACGCAGAGAAATGTATCCAGCGTTCATTTATCTAATTAAACTACTCAACACTTTATACATATAGGGCTAAAATGATGTCAGGGTTTAGCTCTCCCTCACTGTGTGTGTGTGTGTGTGTGTGTGTGTGTGTGTGTGTGTCATGTGTGATTGCCTGAGTGGAGACAGTTGTGCTAGAGCCTGAGCAGAGCCACATCAGCTGCGCCTCATCTATAATCAAGACCACTCCTAATACTCAGCCCTGCCACCTTCACTCTGTCAGATCTTCGCCTCATCAGTTTGAACCATGAGCATTCTCTGTTTTCTTGTTGTTGCCTGTTTTCTTTTTTTCCTGTTGTCTAATCCTGTTTACCGTTTGCCTTGCAGTCCAGTCTACTCTAGTTTCAGCTCCCTATTTTGTCAGCCCTCCTTCCCTGCCCTGGATCTTTGCTCTTCACAGCTTCCAGCCCAAGACCTTTCCTAGGTCTGCACTTTGTGCTCAGCCCCAACATCATGTGTTTATTGACAGGAAATCGTTTAGCAACTTCTTTTGATAATTATCATTTTTCATGTAAAAACGGAAAACACAAACAAATGTGAGGATTGGTGTTTTTTCTAGTTGAATAATTTTTTAATAATAATAAATACACACACACACACACACACACACACACACACACACACACATTGACATTTATATACTTTGATGTTTAATGGACACTGTAAACATGTTGCTTTGTGCTCTGGGTAATTGTTATAGCATTTCTCACTACTTTTGTTTACCAAACGATCAGTCGATTGAATGGAGAAAATTATCAGCAGATGAATCCAGTGACGGTAATCGATAGTTACACTTCTCGACAGAATAGTGGGGAAAAAAATGTGCTCAACCAACAACAATAAGAGATTAATGCACAATCTAATCATAATTTAATACTCAGGAGCTATTGCACCACTGCAGATACTGACTTCAGTTCAAATCTCTAGAGGCCTTTTACATCTCCATGACAAAGAGAACCTCTAAAATTGAATGCAAAATTTCCTTTCAGAAAGTGTGATTTGAACTTGAACAATAATGACATGTTCTGTAATCTACCAGCATCCTGTACCAGGAATTTTTCAGTTGTGTAGAGTAAATAAACTTATACCATAGGAGCCTACTCACACTTTTTGGCTGGACCGCAGCAAAGCCAGCCATATAAACAGGGAAGTCTGTGGCTGCATTTCATTAATCGCTGACTTCCCGTCAGCACTTGCCCTCGGGGAAAATCCCCGCCGCCATCATAAGTGTCATTCCAATTACCTGAAAAACTGAAGTGAACTTGGTGAAATCGACTCTCAGGGGGCTGAGGAAGCAAGTCAACAACATTGTTCACTCTAGTGGTGTATATCACCCACAATGCATTGCAGTTATGTATTTGATGCGAGAAAATACATCCATTGTTAGGAGGCAGGACATGAAACTCTGGTTGCAGATAGTTTATATGGTTACAGTTAATATTTACTTAGATTGTTGCATTAATCAGCTTATTCTTTATTGTTTAACATTAAGTGCATGGAAAAAAATTGTGTTTTGCAAGATATTAAACCCTTAGCAATAATAGTTTTGAAACAGCACGTTTGCCTCACTGAAATGATTCTGCAGGTATTCCTGATGATTTGGGAAAAAGTAGGACAGCATCTGAAAGTGTACAAGGGCAGGTGGATTGATTTAAATCCATTTAAATCCCCAGCTCATTTTCCCTGTGCTCTCCATGTGGCCTCTGAGAGATGTATGCTGTTACCTAATACTAAGGGCTGAGGGGAAGTGGAACGACTGATGAAACAGCCTATGACTGACTGGTGAAGTAACACGATTGGTTTCCTCATTGACCATGTCTCCTTCAAAATGAATAGGTCCAGTGAAGAGCGTGGTTCCAGATTACAACCCTCCCACCTCAACCTCTCCTTCTTTGTGTAAAGTATAAAATACAGTGGCCACAAAATGCATGGAAAAAAACATAAAACACAATATCTGGAGCCAGTCTTTAGTTTGTTTCGGTCTACTGTATGTAGCATTTAATATATCTACCACTGACCATCTGTGTAACAATTTGGCCACAGTATAGGTCATACACAGTCCAGCAATATACCAGGTTTCAACCCAGTCTTGTTGTATGGAGCGTCAAAGAAACATCCCAATAAAAAGATGGTTTATAGGACTTTACACTTTTTTTTTGTACTGGTTTCATTCTGCTGTGCAACTTTCAAAAAGGATATGATACAAGACAGATGCAGGCTAAGTGCCGTAAGGAAGGCTCAAGGCTTCAGTATTTGATATATACCATACAATTTTCTTGTCACGTTGAGGGAAATGCACAGTTCTTCTGATTCTGAAAGTTTTATTGCTCTTGGTAGTGAACGTCTGGAACCAGAATCAAACAAGGTGGAAAGTCCGAGGAAATGAAAAAGAAATTGCCAAAGTATCAGTCTTTCCATGGTGTAACCCAAATGGGGACTTTGCTCAGAAACTGTTGTTCCATTGTTTACTACAAGCCGGCAACAGCTGAATATAATCAATGGGAAATATCATCTGGATTTATTTAAGAAAGCTACAGAACACTGCAAGGTAGCAACACTAATGCAATACTTAGTAACTCAGATACTCAGTAACAGGCTACAATAATGGAACTATTTTTCACTTAAAATACCATAAAATAACAGATTTAAAATTATTTTGATGGGGTGAATTGTGTCTCTGTCATCCCCACTCAAACTTTGTGCTCTGGGTATGGTTCAACCACGAGAAATAGGTAACGCTTTATAGCACAAAGTCACACACCACCAACTATTTCACTGATTGTGGTGGATCATATTTTATGGAGAAAATGTTTTTTTTGGTTTGCCCTCTGATGTCCTCTGGCTACTCTTCGTCACCTCTTGGTTATTCACAGATTATCCTGACTGACAGTAAACTGCCGTAAATTATAGCTACTTAGCTAACATGACGACAATAAAAGGCTGAGACAGACGCAGAGCTGGGCTTCTTGCTGTTGCACTAGTAAGTAATAGGCTGCTATGTCGTTACGTGTTGTTGCACTTGACTGTTGTTTTGCTGTTGTAATTTTGTTCATAAGTAATGAGAATAAATAAATTATAATCATATAACACTCTGGGAATACCATCAAATCAATTTCAAATCCAATTATATCATGCTACTACAGTAATACCAGTGAAATATATTTAGTGCATATGCAAAAAAAATCTTCAGACTGAACTGACTATACTGAATCACAGTTATAGTTCTGACAGAGCTCATGGTGATTGACAGCACCATTGTCTGCTCAGCTATGACACAAAATGCATTACCTCCTTCTGAATGCAACTGAAACAGTCATGCTGGGATAATGGTGTCACTGCTGGTTGGCTTCTGAGCTATTATCTATCCATTATAAACTATTATTAGAAGTAGCACGTGTACAACCTAACAGGTTGAACCAGCTTCAAATGAGAACTCTTACCTATGCATATGAACAGTGATGTTAGAAAATATCATGCTTATGCTGTTTGGTTTTGTGCTTGTGTTTTCTCTGTGCTTTCCCCCTCCCTTCTTTCTGTTCATCTCCTTGCTGAGCTGGTCTTAGTAACAAGACGCACCTGTCTCTGGTCCAGCAATTACTTCTATGTAAACCTGGTCAAGACACGACTGCTGGGCCAGATTATCCAGTTGCAGTGGGTCACATACCGTGGCATAATTTTCCATACTTCTTTAGGTATGTTCCAGCATGTTTTTTTTTACTGCAAGCCTAGCAGTACTTTTCTTGTGTTTGACGTTGTGACTCATTCAAGTTTTTTCCAGTGTGCCTTACTTTTATTCATCCAGCGTTCTCAACTGCTCTGCCTCAGTGAATCCTCTGGCATGCAGGTGAAGTATGGCAAGTAGCTCAGCCAGCCTTCAGCCCCCAGCACCTTTTTTTGTGTGTTTGCTTTAATTCTCACAATGGACTCCTTTTAAAAACCTTATTGGCCTCTACATTTTGGATCCAAACACAAAAAAGAAAAAAAAAGAAAAACAACAACATAATCATTGGCAATAAATCTTGTGTGAACAGAAGAAAAAAAACACGATTTAAATTAGCAAAGTGATTCATGAATTCTTCCTCTGACTGGCACGTGTTAGCGATGAGGGAACTGGAGGCAGTTAATCTGTCAAAAGAGAAGGAATACATCTTCTGGTTACTCCAGTTACACCAGTATACAGCACCAGGGCCCGGGAGCTTCGTCTTGTAAACAGCAGCTATGGCAGCTAAGTTGTTAGAGGCCACCTTTTTAAAGAGCTAAGATAAATAATAAGTAACATGAAGGGGCAATGAAACACTGATGTCTGATTGATAAAAGACCCGAAACACCTCATGACCCCAGGTAACATCACTGATAATGTGACTCTTTCAATGAGTAATTACTGTGTATTTTGGGAAACATCCATGCCTTACATTTGGATTTGGTTTTCTTTGTTTCTCCTTGTTATGATCACGTTTGTAGTTACTTGATGGAAAATCTTAATATTCCTTAGAACAACAGTCATAAAAACTTCCTTGTTCAGACAAATACATCAAGACATAATCCACTAATGTTGATGCAGTTTCCGTTATATAAAAGCCATGCTGTATTTTATGGATACGGTTCTGTACAAGACACATACCACGTACCATGTTTTATGATCAGTCTACACAGCGTTGTAATACAAAGTGTTCCTGACCTAATTCTAAGAGCAGCAGATTCATACCAGGCGCTACAGAGCTGACAGATGATGGAGAGTCTCATTATTTTAATTTACCATGGCCATCATCACCCTGCAACCTAAGTCTGGCTCTGACTGTGTGAGCATTAGCTAGCTCTCTGGTGCGCTGCCAATACAGTATTAGTGATCCAGTTAGCTTAGAGTGCTAATGAGGCCCATTTGTCTGCACTGGAGACAGGCTAAATATTGTGTTTAATAACACTCTGCGCTAACAGCTAAATGCTCAGGCTGCAAAGATACTGAAGATCAGCCAAGGAAGCTCAGATTGCCAAAATGGATGAAAACACTTAGACTAAAAGTCAGAATGGCAGGTTTAGGGCTGAAAACTTGACAGTTTGAATCCAGGACCAGTTGAAAGGTGGGGAAAAGAAGTGACTTCTTAAAATTGCTTTTTTGTTTAAGTAATGCAAGAGGACTCCAGTGGAGATGGTAAATGGGCAGTGTTTTGTCATGTGTCTTGTTTTATGTTTCCTGTTTTATTTTGTAATTCTCTGTATGTCTGTAGCTTCACTCAACATCTTACTTTCACCTTTGCATTTAAGTCTATGGGTGTGGTCTAACAGTCATTGAGTTTTTACATGTCAGTCAGGATAAGAGCTGTTTATTTAAATGTTTGAAAGAGCAAATTATTTAAATGTGAAGGAAAGGTGCTCCAGTGTTCCCTTTCATATCTTAAAAGACTGAAGGAAAGGAGATAATGCTGCCTCACAATTCCTTGGCATTGATAATGAAGTCATATCTTTCTGCGTTAGAACGCACATGGGACAGTAACTAAGTAGTAATTGTCTCATAATGACATAGTCTAGTGTAAGTGCAGTCAGATTCTGAGATGTTACTTTCAAAGTATTTATGAATTCTCCTTCATAAATTTCCTTGACCTCATGACGTTTTTCACCATGGTCAAGGAAAGTTGTTTAGGAATGGACAATGGGGTAATTTTTATTTATTTATTTATTTATTTTTTTTACAATTCAACCTCACCCTGTTGTTTCTTAGTTTCAGTTGTCAGGTCCTCTATGTTTATTCCTCAATTCGGTGTTAGTTAGCCAGTCCTGCTCCTTGTGTTCTCTGTTCTGGAATCTGTTGATTGGACTTGAAATTATAGATTTAGTTTGTTTTTGCCTGGAATCGCCAGCTCCTGTCTGTTATTTTGTGTTTACCTGTACGTTGTAAGTTATTAAAGTGAACTTTTTGTTCACTTACATATGAATGATTCTACCAGTTATCAGGAATTTCTAAGCAAGTGCTCCATTACATGTACACTGACCTTAACTTCAAGCTGAAGGCAAGAGGCAAGACTGAATGAAAACAAAAGAATGAAAAAACAAAGAATGTAAAGGATAACAAAACATAATTTCAGAGTAAAGCTCTGTTTAGCAGCTGGGAGGAGCCGCGGTTGTTTTTGGCAGCGCAGCAGCAATCCACCCACATCGGCCATTAATAAACAGCTGGTTTATCATTGAGCTGTGTCCAGTAAAGTGTCACAGTAAATGGGTCAGAAAATGTGTCTCACTCCATTTTTGCTTCTTCCTATTCTTGGGGAACGAGGCTGAAGCAATATAATTCTGATTCATAAAAGAACATTTAGAGAGAGCAAAGAGTCAAAACTCCTGCTCTGGTAATGGACATGACTGGAAAATAATCCTTTATTTTCATACAGATGTCAGTTATGTTGTTGTATCTGTCTGATACTCCCTGTTTGATGAGGTCAGCATCAGCCCTTATACCAAACCAGTGTATTCATATCTAACATACTGTATGCACATGACCATGTTCCTTATGATTCACTGTGAGTGTCGACCTGAGGCCGTGAAAGTGAAGCAGTTGATTAAAGGCTGAGTTCAGAGACGGAATTTGATGTATGTACTGACCTCACATTCCCACACCTGGATCTGAGATCGCCTTCAGCAGACAAAGTGCAGGTTTGCATATTTGTGGCGATGCATATGTGTGTGTGGTAAAGCACACACACACACACAGGGAGGTGTGAAGTCGATGACTCAAGTCTGCTGGAACTCTGACTGTCAGTAACTATCTTCTTCTCCTCATTTAACCCCTTCTCTCTACCTCTGTCATCCCTCCACTCAGCCGCTCACTGGCTGCACAGGAGTGTGTGTGTGTGTGCGCGCAAACTGACAAAAACAGCTTGTCAATCCACATTTATCATAAATTCCCACTTTGAATACACACCTCTCTCTACTAAGGTCTATTGTAAAACAAAACTCCTTTCAAACTTTCAAATAAAAGATCAGAGGATTGGAGAGAAAAGACAAAATTATAATTCAGTTAAACTAAGCAGGGTAAGTTGAATACTGTTAGAACTATTTTATTTAACCTGAGGGGAAGATGTGATTTTGAACAGAAATATATTTTTTAGTCATTATTAGCTGACTCCAAAGCAAGAATACAAAAACAGCTGTGACAAAGCACGACATGGTGTCCTCATATACACAAGGCAAGAGAGTTGTGAGTCCATTGTTTTCATGAGCAGTGATTTAGAATTGTATGTTAAACATGACACAGTATGTCTAGCTTATATCATCACATGCACATGTAGTGTTGCAGGTTGCCAAGCGTCAATTCATAAGACTATGCTACTGTCCTATCATGACTACTTCATCTTCCTTGAATGATGTGTTCAGTGTGTGTACGTGTCAATAGATGCAGGCCGCTACATGGCTGATGGATGTTGCACTTTGGGATGGAATGATACCAACTGACTCTGCAAATCTCTATGGCTTACAGTTTTACATAACACCGGAGTAGCTTAACAGAGGAGCCAACATGCAAGCTACCAGATCTTGATATTATATCATGCAGCCCTGTGTGTCAAACAACATCCAACCTCCTGTCAGTAAATAAAGAATGTGAGGGTTTTTTTTGTACAAATATGCAACACCAATTCCAAAAAGTTAGAACACATGTAAGGGGCAAGGCTGAAAACCAACACTGGATGACTTTCAACCCTTTGGGCAGCACTACATTCAAAACAGACACGACTGTATAAAGAATATTACTGCATGGGTAAACAAAGTTTGTCACTGCATCAACAAATGCCAGTTAAGACGCAACCATGCAAAGAGAAATACAAAAATCAGCAACGTTAATAAGACACAGCTCACTTCTTTGAGCCTGAGCTCTTTCAAGACTTCAAATGACTTTTCAATAGTGGGGGGGTGTTCGAGGACAGGCACTGCTGATATGCAGGTTAATGTGTACTCAAAATTGAAATTAATCCCATATAAGTGTCCTGGTGCTCTTGAGTCTCGCTGACAGCACGCAGAGGATGTCACAGCCGGGAGGCAAAGTAAAGTGATACTTCCCTGAGATCTTATCTGAGTGTGAAATGATTCAGAGCTAATCTCAGTTAAAACAGGTGAGCACATGAGGAAGGAGGCCCACACATTCACCAGGATGAAATTCAGCAAGTCAGAGTATTTTGGAAGGCCCTCCCAAAACATGTGACCTTTTGCACTTCAGAAGAGAAATGATGCAGAGATCTCTGCGGTATATCCAGAAACAGACATCATATCCAAAATCAACACATGGCTTGATGATGTATCATACACTGGGACTGTACACTGTAATTAATTTATATGTAGCTCTGTGCTGAAAAGCCGTGACTCAAACACACTGGGATGAAAGTAAATATGCTGGTGTTGTGATAAAATCGGATTAAATGTGTTTATTTCAAACCTCTCTGAAACCCCATGAGGCCGAGCCCAAGCAGCATTTGTTACAGTTCATAATCAGCCTGTAAAAAAGATCTAACTCCGCCAACATTTTCTTCAGAAAGCATCTCTAAAGAAATGATGCAGCAGTAATAAATAACAGTAAGTGATGACTGCAGTGTCATAGCTGGACATAGAAGATTTCTTGCAGATTTCATCAGAAGATAATAATATAAACAAGATGTCTGGGTCAGCAGCTTCTAGAAAGACGTGCCTCCATTCTGCTCAGGTGCCCTTCAGCAAAAATCAGTTCCTGCCCCTCGAGAAGATGCAGAGTTCTCTTCAGGAATCAATACTGTAACTACTAACTAACATTTACATTTATGTTTACATTTGGTGATCATAAAACCGGGTGTAAAAACTGATAAACAAGCTGCATTCCTGCAGAGAACTCAGTGGGAGAGCTCTCTAATAACTCTTCACACAAGTGACGAAGACAATGCAGCTGTGGCCTGAATACTTAATGTGTTTTATGGAAGGAGAAGGAGTTGTCTTGAACCAAATATGGTCATAGACACATCGCCTTGTTCATCTGTTGCTGACAGCGTTTACGTGTTTGTGTCTAGTGTTATTCATCCCTATTCTGTACCTGTTGACCTGACGAAATAACCAATATGTTCTTTGTTTAAAGACTCCCAAAAGACTGAGCTGGAGTAGTTTGATCCCTGCTCTGTATCTCACAAAGACCGCAGTGTTACATGCCCACATATACACAAGTGAACACATTTATTTGTACATACATATCTAAGCAAGGATGTAGTGCTTCAGTGCGGTATTGCTTTACTGTTAGTGTCCAGAGGGCAAACCCCACACACAAGCAATGAAAGGCAGTCTCAAGTAAGTCTCAGATCTGGATGGGGTTTGGAGGGATGAAGGGCTGAGCTCGCTGGCAGCAGCAGAACCACAGACAATCCCACTGGGCTGAAATCCCTCAGCGACTGGCACAAAGCTCCGGTGATGGCACCGAGCCCTAGTCCACTACCCGTCCACTTCAAACAAACGCCCAAGACAAAAAAATGCTTCGGTATCAGTCACACTGGCTCTGCTATATTTCTGACTGAACTTGAAAGCATTCACGGTGAACAAAGTGAGCCTGTCTTTTTCAAACAAGCTGTCATACCGGCTGATGTTTGCAGTTTTGTGGATGCATTTCATCCAAACAACTGAGCCTTACATTTGTTTATTGAAAGCCCACTTGAGTCAAACCATCTTTTTTCAGGAGGATCCTTAACACAAATATACAACAAATACATAACATAATGCAAAACGACACAAATGCACTCACATATACACAGTCAAAGCTCTCCAGGGCTTAGCCACTCCCTCACCTACTGTTTCCCCAAGACATGCCACAAAGCATACAGTAAAGTAAATCAGATGAAGCTTTAAATTGGCACATTGTCCAATTTCTTAAAAAAATGTAGGATGAAAGAAAAAGGATATTTAATATGCCTTGAACAATATGATGACCTATAAGGAATTCAAATTTGTTTTAAGCAAGTAGGGATAGTTTGAACATTTAGGTGACACTTTAATTTCAACTTTCTTCAATTTTTTATCTAGGATATATTTTGGAAAACTAAAAACAGAAACGACATGGCAGGCATACTGGAATCTGTCAAATCTCTCCAAATATTTGGGATTTAATTAAATTGAATTCATTTATGTTTATTTATTCATACATTATAGTATTTGTATGGTACCAAATCATAAAAGAAGCTATCCCCAGGTCTAGACTACTATTTACAAAGATCCAACAATTCCCAGGCACATGAAATAAACCATGTAAATGCTGAGTCATACTCAATGCTCAGTCACGAGCTTTGTGAGTTTCAAGGGGTGACATGTCAAATCATCTCAGCACTTCCCAAAGTTTTCTGACAGATCTGACACAGATCATTAATTATTTTTTGGTATACATCACATTGTTATTGTAATTTTATTTATTTTAAGACATGGACAGCACACAATAAGACTAATATTAATATTAATATTGTACAACAAAAGAATATGCATTGTGCCAGGTTCTATCAGATTTCCCCCCTGTAGTCCTTGGGCAGGTTGATGGAATAGTACATTAGTACAGAAAAAGAAAATTATTAAGTAAAATAACAGAACAAAATAACGAGACAATATATAAAATAGATAATTAGAAACATAAAGGCAGATTCAACAGGACAGGACAGGTTGCCACCCAACACCCACACACACACACACACACACACACACACATGCACACAATTCATAAATGTGTACACTCTTGTCTTGACAGTAGCCAACGCTTGGCAAGATGTGAGAAGGCGTGGGGACTTCTACATAAAATAATGTCTGTTGGCAGAGTATTCCATTGAGTCATGGCAATGCAATAAAATGATGACTTCCCAAATGCAGTTTTGCGTTGGGGTACACTACACTGTAACATTGTAACAGATCTTGTTGTTCTTGTTGACTTCTCAGAGCAGAGTGTAACATATTTTTTTTCAAGGGGGAGCTGCAGCATTGTGAACAATTTAGCAGACATTTAAGTGTTTTATCAGATTCTCAAAGTTTAAAATTTCATATTTATTGAGTATATGACAGTGATGGTAGCGCCGTGGCTTTTTATCATGGATTTTGAGGGCACTTTTGTATAATGATTCAAGTGGTTTTAGAACTGTTTGACTGAGACCAGCTTGTAATACAATATAAAAAATGTAGTACTGGAAGCCTCAATTCTGAGTGAATTCCTTATGTATCTGAAGTTAGCTACGTTAAATTTCAGTGTGTTTTTAAAGCTAAGCCTAGTTGGGTCAAGGGTAACACCTTGTGTAGTACTTGAATTTATCCACATTGTTAATTGTTTGCCCATTTACTGAGACTTTGGGGCATTCTTTCAGTGCGAGCCTGTTGGTGAAAAACATTGTTACAGTTTTTAGGGTAAGGCAAGAGTCGTGTAGCCAGAGAGCAACCTTTTGCATTGCCTTTGTTAATGTCTTGGCAACCTCTGTAGCGCTCTTACCATGACAGTGTCGTCTGCATACATTATTATGCTGACATCATCACACATGGAAGGTCGTTTATATAGGTGCTAAAAAGTAATGGCCCCAGGATTGATCCTTGCAGTACACCCAGTGTGCAGGCTTTAAGTGGAGAGAGTGTATTGTTTACATGCACACACTGGTGACGGTCACTCAGGTATGATTTGATCTAGTTTTGAATGTGTGATGAAAGATTGTAATTACCAAGTTTGTGAAACAGTTTATGATTGACAGTATCAAAGGCCTTGTGCAGGTCTAGAAAGACAGCACCAACCACTCCTCCTTGGTCTAAGTTGGTTTTAATGTCCTCAAGGAAGTAGCAGCAGGCCATGTCAGTGGTGTTTTTTCTTGAATCCAAACTGCTGAGGATGTAAAAGTGCCTTGGATTCAAGGTGGGCAATAAGTTGTTCTGCCACTGCCTTTGAGGCTGCTGGGGGTGTACTGATGGGGCGGTGGTTACTGACCTCCTGAGCGTCACCAGATTTATGGACTGGAGTTACTATTAGCTGTTTTAAAAGTACTGGGAAAGATGCCTTCATTTATAGATTTGTTTATTATTGTAGTTAGTGATGAAATGAGTGTTCAGGCAGTGTATATCCTTGGCCTTGCT
Source organism: Larimichthys crocea (assembly GCF_000972845.2). NCBI lineage: Eukaryota > Metazoa > Chordata > Actinopteri > Sciaenidae > Larimichthys > Larimichthys crocea. The sequence continues at coordinate 4,117,060 of NC_040028.1, forward strand.
GTTTGACAAGTTTGAATCCACTTTTGTCTCATTTATTGTTCAGGTCAAGTGAATGGTTGCGTAGGGTCTATTGCCGGAAACAGAATTCTTAAAAATAATCATTAAAACTAATAGAAATGGCTGAATGCTCTCATGTGTGTGTTTTTCCTTCCCAAGTAATTTATCGATGCTATTCCATAATTTTTTACTGTTCCCTTTGGCATCCCTGATAAGATCCAGAAAAAAAGTTGCTGTGTAACCCTGTTTCTCAAACTTTTAAAAATTAGATGATCAGTACTTAATCTTGACTTTATAAATTCTTTTAGAGCAGTATCTCTCCTTTTCATTATGTCCCATAGACAGCTATCAAATCAAGGCAGGTTGTGTTTTGTTTCTTGGACCTTGTTTTTGTATATCTCAACATAATAGCCTTAAAAGCCATCATTAGATCATTGCTTGCTTGTTCACAGGATTTGTTATCAGAAATGTCATTCCATCTTGTTCATTTTATTTCTTTTCCAATGAGTGAGAAGTCTTCCTTTGGGATGAAAGATATATTTGGATTGTTTTTCGTTGCGTGTTGATTCCGATAACGTGATTTGGTCAGCTTTCTAGCCGCCAGCATAAGATTACGATCTGACAGACCACTGATCAGGTTGTAGGTTTTGGTGATCCTGTCTGGTTTATTTATAAAGATGAGGTCTAGTAGTGTTTGAGAAGATTTTGTTATTCTTGTGGGTTTACTTATCATTTGTGTCATATGAAACATTTTGATAATGTCCTTGAGCTTTTTCCTACGTGCTTTATCAAGTCAGTTTAAATTAAAATCTCAACAGGCCATCAACAGTCCATGGGCATTTCCCTAAGGCGACATTCAGACCAAATCTGGTGCTGCAAAAAAAACCCACAGGTTTTACCCATTCATTTGAACGAGGGTACTGCATTTTGGTCATGGCACTGAAGCCTGCAGGGGGTGTCCAATAAAAAGACAATACTCTGCAGCAGAGAAGTTGAGCCAGATTCAACTTTTGGAGAAAATGCCACCTAACAAGACCATCAGTACAATCTGAAGTAGAAAGGAAAAAAAGCTTGCATTTTCGTCACAATGCTGTTGGATTATGAAGGAATTCATCGATTTGCCTTCTCTTTGAATGTGCCAAGCAAAGAGCATGACTGCATTGTTCCAGAGTCAGTCCACCAAAATATCTAAGCAATTATGTTCTACCTAAATGCTCCACTAGAATATAAGGATAAGCACTATATATCTCTGTGAAGTGAAGGTGGTATTAGAGTCTTTATTATTAGTGTCGTCTTTGCATGGTAACATAACAGTAAACAAACAGGAAATACCACAAATACTCATAAAGTCAAAATAGTCAAAAATAAGTAGTTAGATAGTAATAATAGTAGTTAGGACATAGTTCAGTAAAGAGTAACTAATAAGGACTTTGTTCATGACCCAAATTACACAATGGTGTGTTTTCAATGTTCTTTACAAGAGAGTCAGGTTAATGTGGTATTTATGAGCAGTTGTTCAAAGAAAATGAATGGCATTTAAGTGACATGCCAGCCAGCTGCCCAAAAAAAACAAAAAAAAACAACAACGCAGCAATCTGTGGCAGAGAAGTTGAGCCAGATTCAACACAACCGTCTTAGTTTTAGACACATTAATATCAATACACCACTCTGTCAACTTTTTCAGTACAGGGCCATGTTCAGGATTGTTGATCATCAGCAACAAGACTATAACCAAGCTGTCAGCAAACTTAATAATGTGACGCCTGGAGAAATGACTTTGACACATTTATATTGGAATGAATAAAATTGCGACTGTCACACGTTGAAATGTGAGTGTTAAAACGTACATCAGTCAGCAGAGTAGGCTAGGATCAATGTTAAAAGTGCTTTTTGAAATACCTGCTAAAATATGAGGTTGGATGCAGTTAAAAGCAGAAGAAAAGTCAATAAAAAGCAGCTGCACACTTTTTGCACCCTCAAGGTGTGTGTGGATCAAGTTAAGAAGGGTGCATCTTGCACCATCCACGCCTCTTTATGGCCTGTAGGCGAATTGGAGTGGGTCCAGTTAGTCCTAGACAGAGGGACAGGGATGTCGGTTTTCAACCCTGGAGAAGGAAGCCATGGAAGAATACATCAATGACAGTCCCAGCTACCCAAGCCTCGGCATCCCAGCACTCCTGGTTCTCCATCGGTGGCTTGGCTGACTCCCGTTCCCTTTTCTCCGTTGGCGACTTGGACGACTCCTGTCCCTGATTGTCCATTGGCAGCCAACCTGACTCTAGTCCACATGCTGTGGCAGTCTTTATTTCCTGAGCTTCAGTGGCCTCCAACTCCCTGGGTTCACTTGCCTCACCTTAATTTTGATTACAATACCTTCTGTTAGGTTATGAAGTTTGGCTTTCCTCTGAATGCATCAAAAGAAGAGCACGACTGCACTGACCCAGGGTTGTCACCAAAATATATAAGTTGTGCATTTTCTATATAAATACTCTGCTGTGCCCATTAAGCAAATATAATATAAGGGTGAGCACTATCTCTGACAAAGGATAAGTGTAGGTGGTAATAGAGTCTCTATTATTAGTGTTGTCTTTGCATGGTAACAAAAGTAACAAACACGGGAAATACCACAAATACTCATAAAGCCATATCAAGAGCATGATCAGTGTAATTCAGTGAAGATGAACTAAAGAGAACTTTGTTTATGACCTAAGTTACACTAAGGTGTGTCGTCACTGTACTTTACAAGAGAGTAACCAGGTTAATATGGTATTTATGAGCAGTTGCTCAGAGAAAATGAATGTTATTTACTAAGTGACTCAGAAGGGAAACATGCCAGCAAGCTGCATCAGGTTTGGCATCTATCTTAAAACACTGTAGGTAAACATAATTAATATCACACCTAGTCTTGCTATACTAAATTTATCTGGTGTGGCACTGCAAGCCTCAATAGACTGTAAGAACAGTAGCAAAAAAGTGAGAAATCGTTCAACTGTACACAGTTTACCACACTGTTAACACAGGACAAATGCCGAAATGATGAGGGAGCTCTGCAGTATTTCTCTATCCAACTTCAAGTCAATGAAGCCAGTGCACATGGCAGAAGTTTGCCCTCAGAGATTTCTGCCTGAACGCCTTACTACATTGTTAGGATAAGCCACTACATTGCAAACTACTTTGTTAAGGTAGGGGGAAAAAGAAAAGCAGAAAGCTGCTTCTACTTCTTCTACCACATGTTACTACACTACAGCCATGAACTCACAGATGTGAGAGACAGCAATACTGTGAGGGCCATGAATGGATCCTATGAAATAGAACAGATGGAATTGAGTGAAACGAAAAGGAGGAGGGAATGATGATGAATGAAAGAAGGAATGTGAAGGATGGCGTTACACTGACAGGTACAAAACTGCAATATATAATATAGATAATAAACAAATTCAGCCATCCATCCATCAATCCAATCATTTCCCTCTGCTTATGAAGAGTCAGGTTGTGGAGGCAGCAGGTTTAGAAGGGCGTTCCAAACATCCCTCTCCCCACCTCCTTTTAGTCTCTCTATCAGGTCCTGGGTCTGCCCCCAGGGTCTCCTGCAAGTTGCATTTGCCTGGAACACCTCCAAAGCAAGGTGCCCAGGAGGCATCCTAATCAGACGCCTGAACCATGCAACTAGCTCATTTCGATGTAAAGGCTCTACTCCTCACCATATCTCGAATGCTGAGCTAAGACACCATGCAGAGGCAAGTCTTGTATCCGCAAGCTCTTTCTTCCAGTCACTACAAAGCTCATGGACATAGGTGAGGGTTGAGAGGTAGATGAACTGGAAAATCGAAACCATTACCTTTCGGGTCAGCTCCCTTTTCCTCACAACAGTCCGGTACAATGTTTGCAAAACTGCCGGTCCATCTCACATTCCATTTTCCCATCACTCGTGAACAAGACCCCGAGATACTTGAACTACTTTGCTTGGGCCAGCAACTTGGCAAAAACGGATTAGGAATCTAATTTTTTTTTTGTAAAGCCATGATGCTTTATGTTGTGATTGGCAACATGTGGATATGAGTTGGTAAGCAAAAAGGCAAATCAATTCAGAAGAACACATTCGAAACATGACAGTGGTTAATGAATGGATACTTAAACTGTGTAGGTATGTTTCACAGAAAACGCTGGGAAACCTATTATTGTATACTTTTATGTTATTTTTAGGTTCTGGACAGATTTAAGCACAAAATGTTGCAATGACATGTCATACAGTACAGGCCACAAGGATGCCTGACAACCACAACATTAAACTGAATTTGAAAATGTCATTTATCTGATAAAAAACCTGTCTGATGTGTTAACAGTTAAAGAAGATTTCCTGATACAGCAAAGAGAAGGCTGACTTTTTTGTCCTATGAGACTGCATCCTGCACAAAGCTGTCTATTTCTTGACTATCTGAAGAAGGATTAATCTGCCTTGAAATCTGGGTGAATTAAGACTCAAACTAAAGGGAAGGCAATACCTTCATGAGCCACAAGCTTTAAAAAAAAAATAAACATCAGCATTATCGTGAACTGACAGATTTAGCTTATTATTCACAAAACAATGGCACAATATATTCACACAACATACAACATCATGCCCATTGTTACCTTAGAAGGAGCGTTTCTACAGTATCCCTGAACAGACAAACCAAATGCTGGCTCTAGATAGGACCTTTTACATTTTTCACGAGTTTTGCAGCCACTTTCATGCTTGGAAGAGGTGGCACTTAATTCTACACACTGCGCCTTTATCCAAAATTGTAGAAACTATTGTATATGTTTGTATTGTATATGAAACATAATCTGTGTTCATCCATCAGTCAGTTCAGTCTTCCTCTTTCTTCCGCTCTCATTTACCATGAGAGTTGTTGATCCTAAAAAATACTGATGGAAAAATACACCCATATGGTTTCTATTTTAGGGTGGTTTCTGTTGAAGTCTTCAGCTCTGAGGAAATAATAACAAAATTACAACTAAGATGACTAACACATTTCAGATATGCTTGGAAATTATCCCCTCTGTGGTTTGATCCCACAACAAAACCGACTAACACTGTTCATCGTCATCTTTGAGAAAGCTTTCTCAGTCCGTCACTCTCTCTCACCTGGGTTGATGTGAACACTGGGGGGGTTATTTACATTTATAGTGTACTGTGATGTCATTATATTTTGGAAATACGAATGACGTCTTAAAGTCAAAGTGTAAGATTTATGACATGTTGCATTTGACAGAAAGTAGAGAAAGAAAATATAATGACATATGTTATATGATATGAAAAGTGTTATGAAAAGCATATCTAATGTTTGACAAGGTAGCAATATCTAATACACTCAGTTCTGAATCATCTCTCTCACTCAGATCTGAGTGTATTAGATATTGCTACCTTGTCAAACATGTTTAATTTTGGTCATACAGAATTCTTCCTCACATTTCAACACATATCGTGCTGTGTTTCATTGTTGACACTTTTAGTCACTAATGAAGTCAATGAATGAATTAAAATGGTGAAATTCTTCCAGTAAAAGCACATCTGGAAAATATAAATCCAGTCAGACCAAATACAAGCAACATAAGCCTTATGGATGAAAGAAATCTACAGAGAGCAATCGGTCCAAGACAGTGTTTTCCAATGTCAAATTACTATTAAAGTATTTTGCATAAATTCTAAGTTAATTCCCATCATGTCTAAGCTAGGGATATGACTTTTAATTTCAGAGTGATTAAACAGTGTAGACTGCAATTGCATTAAAAAAAAAGGCATTTGTCATAGGGGCAGTTTGTTACGTGTTGAAATTCTACTGAAAAGGGAAATGTATATCAGGGAGTTCAAACTTTTTTTTAAAGAGGGCCAGATTTGACAATGTGAAGCTGCCCACGGGGCAATACTAACATTTTAAAAAAATGAAAAAAATATTGTTCTGTAACAATTTTGTTTTCATTGTCACAATTATAATTTTTGACAATGACAATGTAACCAAATCTAAGGCAATCAGGCATCAATAAATCCAAAGCCGTGTGGAGCCATGTGGAGCCATGTGGAGAACAGAGCCAACGTCATAGAATATAATAGAATTACTGATCATGATTTGATATGAACGGCCCAAACATGCTGACATTACTCTGTGTGAAGTCAAAACTGTGTCACTCCATAGTGTTACTCATCTCCTAGTTAGGAAGCAGTGGACAGGTTCAGCTTACCAGCCTGCAGTCCTACGAAAGCAGTACCTTCATGAGCCACAAGCTTTAAAAAAAAACACATCAGCACTCCTCAGGCAGAAAACATGTTTATGGTCTGAGACTGTTCTGCTGAACAAATCACATACGGAATCATTCATGCACATAATGAAGTCACTTTTTCTTTCAGTTCCCTGTGGATCAAATGGTTTGCAGAAACATCTGTGGTATGTTGAGGGCTTTATCCCCATTTTCTCTCTATCTCTCTCTTTCTGTTTTTCTATCTCTTTCTCCCTCTCCACCCCCGCCCCACCGCTTTTCCAGAATGGCCTGTATTTTGGGTGTGTTTCCAAAGAATATATATATAGCCACGCACGTCCCTAAGCCACTAATCAACATAACCACAATCCCAGACTTCTTCAGGACAGCCAGCATGTGGTAGCTCTAGAGACCTCTGATTGGTTAAAAGGACACAGAAATAACCCACAGATTGGTAGAATGAAGGTACTTTTTGAGGAGGGAGGAACAGCTATCTCCTGAGTAACATTAAGGGTTCAAATGAGGACTGAAACAAACATTATGACAGGATGTTTCAATCCTGGAGAAGGTTAGAAAACATGACAGCTATTGTGTCATCATACAATTATAAACTCTTAAACAAGACAAAGATGGCTTTAAACAAAGTTAACATCAGTCACAACTCTTGAAAAGATTCTTCAATATTCTAGAGAACCGACATGATGGAAATAAGTTTTTTGTGTGATGAGTTAATGTACCACAGCAGCATCAAAAACATCTCACTCCAAAGCCTTGACACAGTGAACTGTTTTGGTGACAGAGATGGGACCACAGGGCAAATAAACACTGTAAGATGATTTAAGGAGTGACACTGTGTGACTCATTTGGTGTGAATCACTGTTGGGTTGGAGCCTCAGAGACATGCTCGACAGCCACATCATTCAGATCCAACAAAAGAGGATTTGACTATTGAAGGGGTCTGTGAAAGGGGGAGGGTTGAGTCAAGGCCAACTGTGCTACCAGGCAATGCTTAGAGCATACTCACTCATCATTAGTAAGCAGCAGATAAATAAACACACCACTCAAACACAATACATTCAGTGTGCTTACGTGTACATAAGCAACCAAGTCAATGCTAAATTTCTACAATAACTTTCTTAAATGATAATTTACCAGAAACCAGGTTTCTCTACGCAGGTTAGGAGATCAGTTCAATTAAACTCCATCAATCTTGATGACCACACAGTATGTAACATTGTGTTTCTGTTTAACACAGCTGCATTTTCATGCAAGCACTTATCTCTAAGAGCTCATTCAGTCACACCTCAGTAGAAACTACTACAACAAGAAAATCTTTTTGTGCTGGTGACTGGGAAAGCCAAGACCCTCCACACATAATCAATAGAAGCACTGTGTGCCAGCATGAACCATTGTTTTCCGTCAGAGAACCCTGTAGCAGTACTTCCAGTTTCTGCTGCATTCAAATTACAGTTTTGATTTTAGTCATGAGATAAAATTGAAATTGAAACCTTTGTCCATAATCTGAAAGTGACACATGACTCATTCACTCACTGTCTTCATCTCCAGAGGAGCATCATTTCCAGTAATTTATTTTGTGTTCAACGGGAAACTGTCTGCAAGTGGTCAAGCTGAAAAACAACAAGAAAGACAAGTCAAGCAGGATTGTGTTGTGAATGCATTAAATGTTGAGATGTAAAGGAATGACTCAAAAATAGGAAAAGGTCACTACAAGCCACATCATGTATAGAGTACAAGTCAAACAACATCCGATAATAATGTATGTAATGTAACTGTATCTAGAGATGTAATGTAAAAGTGAAAGTGTGAAATTTATTAGCTTGTTTACTCTTACAGGCTGTTCTGCATCTTATCAACAACAAATGCTACATCAGCTTTACTTTCCAGAGGAATGACCAAAAGAACTTCACGTTCTGTTTCATTAGAAGCCACAAACACTCTTATGTGCTGCTCTGGTCATGTTGGTGTTATGTTTGTGTTTCTGGAGAAGCTTATTCGTTATTCCAAAGCTTTGCCGCTATAAAGATTGTCCACTTTTCCTCAGTGCCACAGATGTTCCTTCTATGTACTTAACAAATATACTGAAACATAACATTAGCAGAGCTGTGACGTCAAAGCATTCCTCCCTGCATTTTTATAGTGTTTGTGCGTGTGTGCGTGCGTGTGTGTGTGTGTGTGTGTGTGTGTGTGTGTGGGTGGGTGGGTGGATTGTATGTAGAAGACGCAGCCAAAAGAAATGGATTGCAAACAGCAGGAGTTAAAGCAGTGTTTTGTTGCTTTTGTTTAAACCACAGGTTTAAGGGCATTTTGGTCCAAATACTTCAGTCTGTAATCAGATTCATTTCTTCAGTCAGTTGCTGCTGTTATCACACATCAGACTTCCTTCAAACGATGGATTATTTGTGTGAACGTAACTATGACAGGACTTCATGTCACCTATATCATATCAGTGAGCATGCATGTTCTGCAAACATATGAGCACTTTGTACCACAATAAAACAATGAAAATGCTCCGGTCTGTTGCATGTCACAGTTAACCAGCACCTTCAAAACAAGGCAGATTTGATAAAGCCAATAACATTGCAGAGTCTCACCAGATGTTTTGTGCTGAGCTCGAAGTGATTAGTCAATTCAATTTATTTGTCACATATAATCATAAATTACATTATCCATCCATCCATTATCTGTAACCGCTTATCCTCACAGGGGGGGACTCACGAGGGGGCTGGAGCCTATCCCAGCTGACTTAGGGTGAGAGGCGGGTACCGTAAATTATATTAGATTAGATATGAGGGGCCTGCTTTCACTTAAAGCAATATATATATATAATATATATATATATATATATATATATATATATATATATATATAATATATATATATATATATATATATATAATATAACATACTTAATACTTTAATGATCCCTCTTTTTCACTCAGTTTACATACACACGCTGGAAATACAACACACACACACAAAGGGCTCATGGACATGTAAATGTGTGATGGGTAGCCATGTACTGGCATTCTGAAAGCAGTTAGTGGTTCAGTACCTTGCTCAAGGAGTTCAGGAGGTGAACTGGCACCTGTCCAGCTACTAGTCCATCGTTCATACTTTGGTCCATGCTGGACTTGAACTGACCACCCTCTGGTTCCCAAGTTAAGTCCCTACAGAATGAAGGCTACTGCTGCCCCCGATGATAAAAAATAATAATAATAATAATAATAATATAATAATAATAATATAATCTTCATGTTAATGATACTTGTTTTAAATGTGTGTTCCATCACAGGGAACATCAGATCTGATGGGCCACAAATTCAGCATCAGTGTACCGAATGTTTGTCTGCCACATGCAGAAGCAGCACACAAACACTGTGACAGTGGCAGCCAGCCCTGCTGTCTCTTTCCATTGAGCTTTGTTGGATGGTGTCCAGCAGATGTTCCCCATATATTTCAGTGTACATTCTCTGTGTGTCGTTGTCTCAGCCAGAACTCTCAGCATCCACAGCCAAAGATAAGACACAGATGGCAGGGTACAGTATCCTCCCATGCCCTCTTTCACATCCCAGTTACATAAACCCCTGTGCCTCAAAGAAATCCTACCATAGTTGGCTGAACAGCACTCAGACGCACATCCTGCCATTACACAATTGTCCAGCTTGGCAGGAGCAGCTGGGATCAACCCCTTGGCCAAGGTCAGACATATGAAGATACTCTTCCTTCTTTCACAAAATGAAATGTGAAGGCCGGCTCAATGGCTAAAGCTAGGCCCCATCGGGAGAGGGGTTACCTTAAACCTCCTATCTCCCATCATCTCCTCAGCACCAAAGATTACAGATTACATTGTGTCATTAGATTTATTTTATTACACAAAAGTTGCCAACAAAAACTATTCACTGAGGATCTTCATGCATCATCCAACTCTAAGCTCAAACTGACGCAGCGACAGATACGGCATGAGGCAGGATCTGGAAAGATGGGATCAGGAGCATCCGGAGCTTTTTAACAAGATGCTACAACTAATTCAAACTAAAATTTAATCACTGTCACAGGTAATGCTTCATATTTTCGCTATTATTTGGTTTAGATAATAATAACTACTGGATTGGAACCTAAAATCACTTTTATATTACTCCAAGAAAATAATCAAAATCATTTTTTCTGACCCTTTTTGTTTAGATATTTATACACTTTCTATAAAAACACATTTATAGTGCATTATGAGGGTATTCATAGTGAATTGTAATGCATTCAGAATTCTTTATGACTACACTCATAAACACACATAATGCTTTCTGATGCGCTATAGTCATACATCATTATAGATGTGACTTCAAGAGTCTTATAGATGCTCTTGACTAGTTATAAACTAGAGGTTGACTGATGAGGCTTATGACACATTTTGAAGACCTACACTCTATACACACACACACACACACACACACACACAGACCTCAACAATCAACTGTAGTAAGAACTCATAGTGTGCTATAACAGTCCATGCAGTGTCATAAGTTATCATTGTATGTGAAGTACATACTGATGCAATGATAGTAATGGAAACAGAAATAAAACCATGAGATATGAAACTTTTATAATATATGCAACATACGAAAAAGATGCATCAATATGTACTTTATTACTACTTACTACTTTATTCATATATACATATAATTGCCAATGATATCTTATTAGGCCTCCTGAGCCTTCCCATTCTTTATCATTCAGGATAGTTAAAGACCATTTAAACTTTTACTTTTACAAAGACATCTGACTGCTCTATGATGCAACACACTGCTTCATGTCAGCAGACCTTAGTGCATAACTAAAGATCAGAAAGGGCACCTTGTGATTACATCACTTGCCGGTAAAGTGACTGTTGTGAGGTCTATTTTCACAACAGAGAAGGTATTCTAACATCAAACATGGATTTCAGGTAGAGCCCAGTGGCTCTAATGTGCTATTGTGAGTGTAGATCATTGGGTCAGTTGTTGCAATAACATCGTCAGTGTTAAGTTTAAATCCCACCAGGGCTGCCCATATTCAAAACTATTCACTGTACTGTAAAGCACCAAGGACAAAAACCTCCTCAAAATAGCATGTTATATGTTTCTCATGTTGTGCAATGTTGTTATAAAAGGTTTGTGGACGGCAAAAATAAAAGCATTCCTTGGATTTACGAGACCTCTGGAGGTGAGCTAAAGAGTCAGTGTTAGGCCTACTATGCGTCACACTCCTGTGATATTGATCTACTTGACTGTTCCACTGATTTTCTATGGATGGATGCAGGTTAAACCCTTTTTTATGTATGTGTTTGAGAGGGAGTCAGTAAGTGAACTGGAACCACAAGAACAGAACATTTGGTTACAAAAGAAACATTTTTTTAATATATATTTTTTTTGTATCTACCAAAGTGTTCAGATGTTGTGGGTAAACAAAAACTAATTTTAATAACCAAAAAGCAGCTGGAAGTCCAGGCAAAAAAACACAAAAGGGCAAAATCAAGAACAAATACAAAAACTGGGAAGCATGAAACACTATGAAAAACATTGAAAGTCCAAAGGCAAAGAAAACAGAGAGAACAATGAGAACCAGGGCGTGATCCACACAGACACAAGAATACAAGAACACCAGAAACCAAGAACGGACAGACAAGGAAACAAATCAAACACAAGAACTAAATAGACCGAATTAATGAAAGACAGGTGAAACGCATCAGGGGCAGGTGCAAAATCAAAAAAGGCGGGAAACAAGACAGGAAGTAGGACAGACAGGGTGGAACTACAAAATAAAACAGGAAAACACTGAAACAAACTCAAAACTGTGACATCAGCAGCCTTTATGGACATAATGATAGAGGGGAAAAGACCAGAGGGGACGTTGACAGAGGAAGTTTAGAAGAGAAAAGGAGCCACTGGATTAGATCTGGGAAATTGTGAAATAAAAGGCTAAAAGACACACCCCGAGTTGGGCTTGTTGCTGTTGGACTAGTAAGTAATATAAGCTGGCTGCTATGTCTTATGTTGTTGACCTTACTTGATGTTTGGCTGTTTGTAAATTAGTTGACTTGCTAGTTTTTGATCATATGTATAATCATACAGACAAGAAATCCACATGAACAGCTGTGCATATTTACTCTCTGAAACTGGGGGTGCTAACATCACAAAAATAAAAATTTCTACACAGTGTTGTTTTAATATTCTTGGTTAAGGATCCCAAACCAGAAAGGCATGCATTATGTGTGAGTTGGATGGTATGTGGGACGGTGAGGTGAAGTAATGTCACACAACACAAACAGACTTCTCACACTAACCTGCATAAGGCTTGCACAGAAAGATACAAAAAGTTGTTTACAAAGCTTCACCGCCAACAGAGCTGGATGAAGGAGTGTGTGTGTGAGAGTGTGTGTTTGCAGTCATTCCTCAGGTGCAGGTGAGGTTGCCTTACCTGACCTGAAAACATGATAAAAATACAGCCAAATTAGCTCCTAAAATAAACCTCAGGGCAAATGGGACAGACACTAAATAGGGGACGCTTCACGGGAGACACACTAATAGTTGTTATGCCAATGCTTATCACCACCTGTACCGGTTTGTCTCCTTATATTCTGGTTTTATTTATTCATTTTTAGATTTGATGCTCTTCATCTTGAGCAAGAAAAGGAGAGTTTGAACTAATAACATGGTGAAAATCCATTCAGTTGAGTAAAGTCCAGTGCTCTGGCTTTGTGCATGCTCACCAGACGGCAACCTCTGTGGCTAAAAAATTAACCATATGTGGAAGTGCCAATGACTGCAGTTCCCTGACTGGCCACTTGAGGTTGGCTACAGAACATGTCCGAATTTACATGTTACATGTTTACAGCCTGGTACAAAAAATGGATTTGGTCTCTAAAGCTAATCTGATGAAAACTGTACTGAGCGTGAATTTCTATTTAATTAACCAGTTCAAATTATATTAATGCTTAAAGTTACACATAATTAACAGTGTGGCAGCTTTGATTGAGCACCCAGGTGTCACCCACTCTGCTTCAGGTCTGCTGCCGATTTTTTTGATTAACCAGGAGGCGGAAGAGGCACGACTGCCAACACAGTGGTTGCCAGAGACACCACACTAACCTTCACACAGAAACCTGTGGATGACGTTGCGGATACGCCTTCCATATGGTACAGACCTAGTTCACTGCAGACACTTTGACAAAGGAGGAAAATGTTCCAGCACTCTGGCATTGTGCATGCTTACTCATTGGAAAGGCTTTCTGGAACACCCAATAGAATGGAGCTATTATTAATGTTATTAATTCCACCTGTGGTTTTTCCACTTTGACAAGTTAATATGAAAAGGGTCTATTGTGTAAAAATTGAAGTAAGTTGAACAGAGTAAAAGGGAAGGTTTGTCACAGTTTGTGAGACAAAACACAGATTTTCTGCAGTTGCAGCTGAAGTCGTTTTCCTTCACTTCACGGTTGACTTTGACACTGAAAACTTCTTTTTCAGTCAGCTTTATTTGAAGCGGTTTGTGTGACGGTGGACGGAAGCTGTAGTTTATCTATAGACCCTTTGTGTAGTCACATCACATAATACGATGCATGTACACAAAAACTACTGTAAGTCCTTTTGCACTCACAAATAAAGATAATGACACAAAGCAGGAGCTGAAAAACAGAGCTGAAAGAAGGGGTGGAAAGAGTATCGGAGAGATGAGTTTGCTGTTTCTTGCTGTTCCTGTTTGTTGGATGTATAATGATTGATGTGGCATCTATTTAGGTCAATGATGTTTCACATTTCCTCAGTGCCCTACAGAAGAAACCTCAGCCACCACTTTGTTTGAGTTCAAAGAATCAAGAAATCTGTTCAAAGTAAAAAAAATCTTTGCATTGAATCACTCTGCAAAGCAAAGGTCTTCATTATCACTTGAAGAATGAAATGAACAATGACACAGAAATGTGAAACATTTACTGAGCGGTTACTGACAGTTTAATAAGCTAACAGAGGGCACAGCAGAACATGTTAAACGTTTAAACAGAAGAAAAGGTCTGCTGGGCAGGGCTAAAGCTGTGGAGCAACTTGTCTTTTTGCTTCTGCAACCTATGATCCAAAAAGTAAAGAAAACCATATCTGCACAAATCTAAAGAATAGACTGGAACCTGCTATTTCACTGAGATGTATTTGACATAACAAGATTTTCTGGTGTCCTAGAAAAGTTTTTTAATCAGCAATAATCATAAACAAAGCAGTAAACAGACAAGTATTTTATTTTTTTGATCATCTAGAAACATTTCTCATCTGTTCCATTGTTTATTTCATCTCAATACAAAAACAATTGAACAAAAACAGATGTTTGCTGCTGTGTTTATCTGACAAACTTTGTCTGTGCACTACTTCTTCTTCTAACTTCTAATCAGTAGCGCATACAGCCATGTTAAAAACTCCCTTTAAAACAGTCTGGTCTTCTTCTGATGTGTCAGATGGCAAGTAAGGAAAGATATATTGTTGAAAATAATGAAATTTATAGGTATAGTATATTTTAGATTCTTTAAAGTAGCCACCTTTGCTTTGATGCTTTGCACTCTCTTGGCTTCTCTCAGTCAGATGCAAGTCATCACCTAAAATAGTTTTCAATTAGTTATAGTTATAATAGTTAATTAATGGGATTTCTTCTTTCTTAATGTGTTTGAGTCCATCAGTTCTGTTGTTAAATAGCCCTTTCCGGAAAATTCCAAGAACCTCAAGCGTAGTCGCAAAATCAAATATACAATGATGAAAACTGGCATTCTCTTCATTAAATCGTCACCAGGAATGATTTTACAACATGCTTTACGGAGTTCCCAGAAGTGCTGAGTGCTTGTTGGCTGCTTTTTCTTCATTGTGCGGTCCAACTCATCCCACATCATCTAAACAGACCTTTTTCTCAGCAGCCATTTTGATATGAAATAGTAATAGGTAAATGCAAGTGTTACCAATGATACTAATTAAAGTCCCGTTCCATTCATGTCAAACAGTCAGGGTGCTGCTGTGGCATGTTGGCTCACTGGAAAGGCTCTGCTACAATAAATGAAGCAGTCATGTCAAAACGGCTGCTATAAAAAGGTCTATTGGGTTCATATCAGGTGACTCTGGAGGCCAGATCATCTGATGCATCACTCCGTCCCCCTACTTCTTGGTCAAATTGCCCTTGAATAGTCTGGTATCAGTTGGCTGATCCCAGACTGGCTAAAAACAAATTTGGAACAGTCAAATCCCAACTTTTGTCTACCACTTGACATTTGTTACATAACTTCAATAACCCAACATGTAGTCTTGTACTTTAGTAAGACTAAATAGAGATACAGTTTAATTGGTCCCATTCCCATGAAACTGTACACTGTGTGTTCTGTGTAAACAAGCTTTAAGTTTGATGGAGTAGTTCTGATGTGCTGTAAAATAATGTTGTCGTTCTCTCTGTTGTGTTGTTGCTGTTTGTGGTCATCCAGTTCCAAAGTACACACACTGTACCCATACAGTGAAACAATGGATGTAACAAAGCCAGTGATTATGTAACAATTAATTGGGCGGTGTTTTGTGTAAACAAACATGGAGTACTTTTGCCTTGGTACAAACATACATATACTGTAGCAACATGCTCCTCTAATGCCTTTGAGACACGCACACACACACACACACACACACACACACACACACACTCACACACACACACACAGAGTCATGCAAAATGCATGGACGAGCTCTATCTTCCTCCATAAATGTGGGTGATGCTCTGTAACACACATATTGACGTACATGACTGAAATCTAAATGAAATAATTAAATTCATTCGCAGCTCTACCACACACAGGGGGTATACAGTGAGACATCTCTCTGAGGAATTCACATTGAGATGTGTAAAATGTTTAAGGCTTGGAATAACATTTAAGTGATACTTAAATAGTGTTACATCAGGCTTAATTATAATATACTGTATTTTTTAACCATGTAACTGCTGTAGATTTATAAAGCAGCAGCAGAACTGTTCAGGTCTGCTGACTCCAGCTTCTTAGTGGCTGCTTTTAAAATTGTTGTTTAGACAGAGAATTCAATACAGTTTATTTTAATTGCTATGTTGTAGTAAGGACGTCAATGTACCAGAGTCACTGCACACAACTTGGTTGGTGGTCAAGGTTGAACCTATCAAGCACACACTCATGAAATGCAGACATGCACATACTGTGCACAACAGCACTGGACCAAGTCTTCCTCCCTCTAAGGAAATGTTGTAGTGAACCTTTAGCATCTAATGTATGGGTCAAGTTTCAGCTTTAGAATCTTAAAAAGGTCAAGGGTTGTAGATTTTGTGGGGTGTTTTTCCAGAATATAGAATTATGTGTATAATTGTGTTTTCATTAGTATATAATAGGGGTGCAACAATACATGTATCTGTATTGAACTGTTCAATACAGTGGTCT